>NC_057813.1:134986971-135286971 GCF_018294505.1 Triticum aestivum
ACATACAGGGCTTTAAAAGAAATGCCACAGTCGGGCGCCTGAGTGACACCACATACAGGGCTTTAAAAGAAATGCCACAGTCGGGCGTCTGAGCGACACCACATACAGGGCTTTAAAAGAAATGCCACAGTCGGGCGTCTGAGCGACACCACATACAGGGCTTTAAAAGAAACAATCATAGTGAATATACCGAAGGTAAAACCATCCCAGGGATATTCGATAATACCAATACTATCATGGGTTAGTCCACAACAAAATAATAATCTTCATCATCACATGTCACAAGTCGAGATACCAGTTCTGATTTAACAGTTTCACCTCCGAAGACCGACACTAAGAACGACACCTGACCCATCCCAGACTGAAATCCTTAACCATGGACACGGCTATTCGAATAGGTTTAATCTCTGCAGAGGGTGTACTCTTTACCCACGAGTAATGGATTCCTTTAGTCCATCAGGACTAATTCCGTCTACGGTCTTTTTGTTGGAAACACACCTAACTTGCACACACCAGCTTAACTCACACGTGTCTGGAATCACCCACAACACCTGTCAAGCAAACTCTAAGTGGGGAGGCTACAACCTCGCGTAGCATGGGATCAAATTTATATTGCGCGCTCTAAGGGGTGGCCTCCCCTCTCGGTCTCAACCGGAAACACCCATGCCCCCGGACCAGGTGGCCTGCCTACCAGCTACAACAGGTATCTTCCACCCTGGCCTCTATCCAGTGATAGTACGAAACAAGTATGGGGGTTACTGGAACAAGACTCGATCTATGGTCCATTCGGGAGGTTTAAGTATTCCGTGCATGATTAGCATAACGAATATATTTCAACCAACAGAGTCACCGCTCACTATACCTTACCATGCCATACCGGACATAACCATCCCGACGAAGACCGGCGACAAATTCATGCCTACCCAAGGCTGAGGTTTTCCCGGATTCCTTCCGGTATGCATGCAAGGCACATGAGGATGATCGTCATCACAAGTATGCTCATTTCCAACATCATGGAAATCACCAATATGCATTCATGCAAATGATCACATCACATGAAATAACAACTCTCTGAAATGAGGTGGTATGATAAACGTGTCAACGAACACCCAAAAATATCATGCTGGGGTTCAGAATGCTTGCCTTCAATGGGTGTAAAGGCTGGGGTGCACTCCAAATTTTTTGAAAGTTTCTTCTCTCTCTCCAAGGTCCTATTTTAAAATAAATTTGAATTAACACACAAATTCAAAACAACACAAAAAGTTGCTTTGAAATTTTTTTCAATTAATTCTTAAAATAAACTAGATCAAATTTGAGAGAGGTAGGAAAAAGAATTAATTCATTTGGATTTGTATTTAAAAAGATAAAGCCAGTCAAAGATTTGGTCAAAAATCTGTTTTTAATAATAAAACAGAAAAGAAAACGTTTCGGCAGAATACGTCTTCGAAAAGGGGAGACGTACTCGGGGTTTTGCGCTTCCACTTAAACACGTGGAGGCGGGGCTGGGTCACTGACAGTGGGTCCCGGGGCCCCACTGGTCAGGTTTGACCAGTCCCCACTCCCCCCTCTTCTCTGCCCGAGCAGAGGCGGGGCGTCCGGCGATCGTCACCGGCGAACGGCGTTTCTTCGCGGGCATCTGAGTACAGGGATAGATCCGCCACTCCTAGGCGGTCCTTCCGGTGGTCGCAGGGTCGCCGGGGGTGGAGGGAGTCACCGGCGGCGAGCTCTGCGGCGGAGGGAAGGCTTCGGTGGATTTGGGGATTCCGGCCATGGTGGTTCCCGAGCGGGTCTGGGAGGCTAGGCAGCTCCGCGAGTTCAAGTGGAGTCGGACGGTGGTGTTTGGGAGGGCAGGGGAGGTCTTGGTGCGTCGGAACCGACCGGGACGAGGCGGCGGCCGAGCTGACCGGAGAGGTTGAAGACGACCTCCTCGCTTCGATTGACGACTAAGGGGGTACAAGAAGGACGTCGTGAAGCTGCCTGGGTGCTTGGAGGAGTCCAGGGACCCCTTTTATAGCACGTCCAAGTCGGTTCGCGGCGGCCGGGGATAAGCTCGCCGGCGAACCGCCCTACTGTACTGCAGGGCGACGTGGCGGTGGCTGGCCGGCTCTAGGAGCTACCGACGAACGCTCCACTGTCGAAGGAGGCGAGCTGGCGTGATGTGGTGGCTTGGGCGGCGCCGACCGTGGCAGTGGCGGATGCGGACGCAGGCGTGCCACCAAGGAGCTTGCTGGCAACGCTGTAGAGGGCTAGGAGGCGGTCGGGGCTCTTGGCGCGACGTGGCGAGTGGGTAAGGATCAGGATGAGCTCGGGGAAAGCTTATCCAGGGGCGCGCTGGCTTGGGCGCGAGCACGTGCAAAACGCGTGCTCTGCTCGCGCTCTGGGCGTGCACGGCGACTGCTCGACGAAATGCCAGGACGGCCAAAACTGCTAGAGAGCTAATGCAAATCCACAGGCCTGGGCTAGAGATCGTTAGCAGGCTACTAGACAACTTGGTTTGGACAGATGGGAAAGTTTACAACACAAACATACAATCATGCCAAATCTGTCCATGCCCACAAGGTGTTTGACAAAATGCCAGAGGCATCTAGGCAGGTCTTGGAGTGGCCACTTCTTCCAGATCAGTGTCTCTGTGGGTGTATGAGAGGGTGGTGAAGTTAGTTTGCAAAAAGGAGAAACTTGCTAGTGCAAGTTTTCCTAAAATACACTTTTGGGCAGGGAGTGAATGGGTATCATTTCATGAACCAAAAATGATCAAATGAGTGTATGCTCCTGGCCTTAGGGGTTTAGTAGGGTGGTCTACAAGTAGGATAAAGAATCAAGGGCCAGAGGGCAAGTAAGACTAAGGTTGCTGTACAAACTATCATGATGGACCAGAAAGAAGATGAGGTTGGTTCTCTCAAAGATTTCAAAGAACATCCCTGGATTTTTGCATATAATGGAATGATATGTTCCTACTGACATCCCATAATTTTGGTGGAAGCTAGAAAGAAGTATTTAAAAGGGTTGTAGTGCAAAATTGTCCACTGGACCAGAGAAGAAAAACATGTGCAATACTTAAAATATGCAAATGAAATAAATATATTAATGCACAAAAGTGATTTAGAGACATCCCATGACCTCTCCAAATTTTGGTTGGATTTTTAGTTAAATTTATCAAATGGTTGTAGTTCAGAAAAAACTCCAAAACTTAAAACAAGTCATTTTAATGAATATAGCTCAGGGTGAAATAATTTAATAAATAATCCTACTGATTAGGAATTTGTTTTAATGAGATGGCATAGAAGTTCAATATGTTTGGAAGGATCCACTTGGGAAAAATAAATCCTTAATATAAAAAGGAAAGGTTCTGAAATCAACAGAAATATTCTTGCAGGCAAAAAAATTTTTAACTCTTGGCAAAATTTTAATAACTAAAACCTGGCTAAATTTTTGGGGTGTTACAATTAACAAAATACATGTATGTAAAAATATAGTGATATACAACAGGTACTTACATCAGCATTGGAGCACAGAGAATTCCCGCAAGATAATTTCCTTGAATACGATCCCAATGGAGAAAGTCTTCTATCGTTTAACCTTATTTTCTAAAAGAGAGATGGGTAAGAAACATGTAGAAAAATATGATCAGAATGCTATAAAATTTCATGATGCGAGGATACGCACACGCTTCTTAGAATGGAGTTGACATTCTTTTGCTGGACTGGAGTGGACTAGTTCTTTGGCCACTGGAATCTGCTTATTATCAGTGGGAGTTGGGTTTCTCTGTGCTGGAGCAGTATCTACGAAAAATGGAGTTGGTTTATTATCTCCTGGCGTTTGGATCTTTTGCAAAGACCTGGTTTGTAACCCTTCAGATTCTAACATAGCCGTCTTCCCCTTGCATGACTTATATAGAAGAATGGTGATTCATTTATAAAACATGCTACAACAGAGATGGAATAGGTACTGAAGAATAGAAAGGCATGACATATTGACATGTATTCCCTCCATCCGGAAATAAATGGACGGGTCTAGGCGTGTTTCAGTTCTAGATACATCTAGTTTTATCCATTTTTGTGACATTTAATCCGGACGGAGGGAGTATGATGTAAGAGCTAGGGATACAACAGGACAATACAGTAAAAAAACACTGAAAAACCCACTGCAGAACCAAAGTATTCAAACCCACTGATATGAATGCTAGCGGAATACATACAGAAATAACTAAGGCAACATACACGTGTATGATTGGGAAAATAAGATGGCATTGCAACAGAGCACTAGAACAACACTTCAATGTAAAAAAACATGGTATGGCAGACAGATGAAGTACATTCTGATGAATAACAATGCATAAGATATTCAGAAGCATGATGTCCAAATTAAGCAGATGGCATTGCGATAGAGTAGAATAACAGTACTTGAATTTGAAAACATGTTATCATGAATGGAATAGGTACTGAAAAACAGGAAGGCATGACATATTTACATGCATGATCAGCATGCTAAGAACATGGCATTGCAACAGAGTAGATACACTCCAGGACATTATATGCATGTTGTACCCATATCACAGGCCAAGTTAGAGCAAGGACCTTGTGGGGTGAAGAGGATTCATCATCTTTCTGCAAGTCTTCTGAAGAACTGCCTTTACATGTTCCATCATATTGGGTATCATTGACATCAAGTTTATTGGCCTTTACATTGCTCCGTGAGGTTCTTGTGGATATATCAGTGTGTGCAATTATATCTGACATGCATTGAAGATAACTAGTAGTTAGATTTATGTAAATGAGTGCTTGTAGGAGGCGACATAAATAGTAGGACTGGGGTTAACAAGGAGCAAAAGGTCTCATAAACTAAAGGGAGAACATGGATGAAAGCTACAGAATATGTATTGTTTGTACTCGAGATTAACTAGATGTCACACAAAAGTATTAAAGAACAACATAGGTAATACTAGAAGTGGTATAATACTATAATCACCAGCCTGTGGGATAGCATTGGCTAATGGATGATAACTATGGAACAACGTTACCTAAAGAACAAGTATCTTAGCTGAACTATGGAACATCGTGAACTCCTGAACAAGACCTGTAAGAGATCAACATGAATATACAGTGAAATGTGATGATCTATTTTCCGTGCTTAAATGAATAACAAAGCCATAAATGTTGCACAAAAGTAAGATGAGGGTACAACCTATCTGGTTGCCATCCATAGGAGTGAGCATCATGTGCTGACTTGTCGATGGCCCTGGAGTTGTTGTGGCTGTCCATGTCGGGAACGCGCATTCGATGCAGGGAACTGTTGATTGGTGACTGTAGCTCCCTTCTGGTGCATGATTCCCTTGTTGGAGCAACTGCGGTGAGTCGGAAGACGGTGTGTCTGTAGATGCAGATAACGCATAATGTTAAGAATGACATATCTCTTTGATCTGAAGAAATACACTAAGAGATCAACAGCAAGGTACGAGAGTGGTCACACGTCTGTTGACTGAAGACTAAATTGGGGTCACACGATTTTATTTTATTTTGGTACTGTCCGATCTACGCCGGATGGCTTGATGGCGTCTTGTGCCTCCCGGATGACACTATTCGGAATCTTCCCCGAAGAGCCAGCGACCAACGGCAAAGCAGCCTGCCTCTGCCGTCTGTGGCCCCGGCCAAAACCCCGCTCCCCACCCCACCGCACTGCCATGGTTGCGCCGCCCCCGGGCCAATCCACAAAGACTCCCCGTCATCCAAATCCGGCGACGGCAGTACCTTCGACCCATGCAACTCTAAAAGATAGCCATCTAAGCGCTGCTTCCGCGGCGAACTTGCGGCCCCGCACCCTTACGTTAGACACCAGCCAACCGACAGCCTAGGAGCTCCGCCGCCTCGAGGGGTGCTGCTTCCCATTGGGAATCGATTGGCCCAGAATAAAAATTCAGACAACTGACGCCTAAATAAAGTGATTTGAGATGAGGGCGCGACCTATCTGGCGGCATGGTGAAGTAGGCAGGTCCAGCTACCGAGTCGGTGAGGCCGGCGCGGTTGCGGTGGCGACCGGCGGCAGGGAAAGAGCAATGTCGCGATGGTCGACGGCTACGCGGAAGCAGCACCAGGACTCTGGACAGATCCGAAGTTGGAGCCGCTCCGGCGCCATGAACAACGGCGGGGGTGAGTCGGCTCCGGTATGGTTCACGCGACCGTCGTCGAGGCAGCACCAATAGCATGGAGTAAGAGGCACATGGCCCAGTGCACGACGGCAATTGGACAGCGTCTCCGACATTAGGGAGGAGGGCGGCTGTGAAATTGGTGCGGTGGGGGGCGCCATGGAGGTGGGGCTTAGGTTTCGTGGCTCGGGAGAAGGGAGCTTCCTGGGGTGAAGGTGATTTTATGCCCACGAGGTATGAATGGGGGCGGGCGGGGGGGGGGGATTGGGAGGGGAGTGGAACCATGTCTTACGGACGCATTTGTCTGAAATGTGAGGGGGAGTTATAGTTCTACCCTTGCCTATAGGCTTCTCGGCTTTGGTCTGCGTACTGAGGGTCAGGGATAGTGGAGTAACTTTGCTTCTCCCCAAATAGTGGGCGGGAGCGATTTCGGGCGAGGAGGGCGTGTTTTGAACTATAGTGGGCGCGAGCGATTTCGGGCGAGGAGAGCGTTTTTGAAATAGTGGGCGCGAGCTATTTCGGGCGAGGAGAGCGTGTTTTGCCGAACATGGTTTATGAATTATTCGGCACATGTCATTTCGGCCGAGGAGAAGGCGCGCTTGGATGAAGTTACGAACCTACCCTCGATGTACGACAGGCCAATTGATGCGTGTCCCACATAGGACGGTAATTTCGCGTCTCCCATTTATTTGCTCGGGCGAATTCCACCGAGCAGAGAGGATGTTTAACGGTTCGTTCAAATTTTGGGAGAACGAGCATCCACGTCTACCTTACCAAGTCGATTCGAATCAAATTTTGAAATATTAGCTTTCCACTTCTTTTTTAGATGGAGAGATGATGCTCGGGAGTAATGTGTTTTTACATGCTCGTTGCTAGCGATTTACTATATGACAAATAGTTGACCCACTCAAAATCGCGAATCAAACCCAAAATGAAATATCTCGATTCAATGAACTAGCTCGTTCAGTAGGTCAAAATAGTGAACTAAATCCAAAATTGAACACCTCAATCGAGTAGCATGTTGTACAGTATTATAGTACTCCATGAACATGTTGAAAGTCAAATGAATGGACTTGTTTGATATACGCATATATCCGTTCATGTGTGGATTGCAGACAACATGTTCTCCAATTTAAATATTTGAATGCAAGTTTATATCGAAACATGGTTTATATCAGTCTTTGATGCATAAAACGCGACCTCCCCCTCTCCCGGACTCATGTTCTCTCTCTCTCTCTCTCTCTCACTCACTCACTCTCTCGCCGACAATCTTCAATTCTGTCGCACGCATCCGACACAAAAACCTTGTTGGTCCCTCTCCCTTTCTCTCCATATCTCTCTCTCTCTCTCTCTCTCTCTCTCTCTCTCTTTGTGTGTGTGTGGGGGGGGGGTCTTTCAGTTCGCATTCATATATACACCATCTATAGGTCTCTCTCGCACACTATGTATGATACTCTAGCTAGTCCAAGCTAGATATCTTGGGTGCACTCGTCGTACGCACACAAATTCCTTGGCTCTTTGCCCGTAACTCTCTCACGCACCACTATGTCGTCTCGGAGCTCTTCCCCCCTCTCTTAAACTCTCCATCCACCTGGATCACACATACGCATGCATATCTCACTCGCACTCGATAGGCCCATCTAAAACTCTATCTCTCTCCCTCGTTCTCTCTCCATCTCTCTCTCTCTCACACACACACAATCTCATGCCCAGCTAGACAAGTATGATGGTCTCTCACTCAATTGTAGGCATAGGCAGTCCCCCCTATATGTATATGACTAGCTAATCTTAGTCTCCATCACAAACATGTGCATGGTCTATCTCGATTTCTCTCAGGGCATCTTTCTATCGCGCACGCACTCCCTCGATCTCCCACCCATATAGTCCCCTCACGATCTCGAGGGGATCTCTCTATCACAAACACACCCTCTCTCCCTCCCCATGCGTCCATGCCATCCATGTGTCCCTCTCGACCTTTTTTCCTTGTTGGCTAGACCTCTATTGGACATGTGCTACAGGGGTGTCTCTCTCCGTTGCAAACAATCACACACTAGCTATCTTCGTGTATGTCATCGCCTCACTTTTCCATCTCGGAGATGCATGCGTGATATGTTCGCATAAGAAACGAAAACACACACACTCTCTCTCTCTAATTTATCGTTTGTTGTCACTTTCTCTTTCACACACATACTCTTTTTGCACACTTACTCATTCTCCTTCACACGCACTTGATCTGTCTCGACTGAGGCACTCTCCTCCGTCCATAGCATATAGATTTATTGAAAAGTCAAACATCACAAAGTTTGGCCATGTACGTGGAGAAAAACAATTACATCTAGTACAGCAAACATATACCATTAGATTCACCATGAGATGTAGTTTTGTATGATGTATCTTTGGTATTGTAGATATAAATAACATTTGTGTTAACCTGATAAAAGTTTCAAAGTTTGACTTCTAAAAAATTTACATGCACTGCATTATCGAGCGGATGGAATATCTCTTTCCCCCTCTCAGCTATCTGACGCACCACTCAGCCTTATCGGGGCTCCTCAATCTCTCTCAAACTTTATTGGTCAGTTTGGTTCATGACCTGACCCTCATGCCTTGATGGCCAGTACTGCCTGGTGTGGACGTGAGATGTAAAATATTTTTGCCTGGCCAGGCTTGTGTGGTGCTGAAGCGTTTGGTTCATGCCTGGGCCATGCAAAGCATCAACGTCCCATCAATCAATCCATGCATCAATTATTTAATGCTAATATCCATACATGTTGTTGTTAGCCTCGTGGCCGCACGACCAGGCATGGCCAGGCGTTCAAAATCAGTAGCTTGGGCCAGGCTACTTGCAGTGTCTGGAGTTCAGCCAGGCTAATTAAAGTGCAAGGGAACCCAGCCCAGGCGGGCTTTCTTTTTCACAGGGTAGCAACCAAACAAGCGTGCATGAAATCCAGCCACAACCCCAGGCCACGCAAAAGATGCTCATGATGCAAGCCAAACTGGCCTTATATCTCCCTGGTTCACACATACACATGTCTCACTCGCGCTATACATATAGACCCATCCAACACTCTCTGCCCTTGTTCTCTCTCCATGTGACACGCACCCCCCTAAGTACCATAATCCCTCACTCCATCATAGGCTCTGTTTGGATCCATGGGTTAGAGTTAGTTTGGGTTAGTTTGGAGTCAACTAACCCAAAAAGATCCAAACAGGAGGTTTAGTTTAGGTTACATGCATCTAACCCATCCAAAAAAACTAACCCATCCAAGAGGTGCTTATTTGGGTTAGTTTTTCTCGAGACCACTAATAAACACTTTTTTCTCTCGCTCTCCCCGCAGCAGATCCCTCCCCACTTCCTCAAAGCTTCTCGTCCTCTCCCTCCCTCCCTCTCGCACCGCCCGTGAAGGTGCCTCGCCGTATCCGCGCTCCATCTAACCCTGCCATCCAAACACCTCTTTACTTAGAGTTAGTTCAGGGTTAGTTCAGGGTATGAATCTAACTCTAACCTCTAACTGAGTTAGAGTATCCAAACAGGGCCATAGGCACAAGCACTCCCCCCCTCCTAAGTATGATTATCTCTTACTAGCCATCAGGAACACATGTATTGTCTCCTTCCGTCCATACGTCTATCTCGATATCTCTCGGGGCATCTTCTATCGCGCACACACCTTGTCACTCGATCTCCCACCCATGTAGTCCCATCACGATCTCCAGGGGATCTCTCTATGACAAACATACACTCTCTCCTCCCCATGTCTGCATTTTCTCCGTACGTCTCTCTCGACCTCTCTCCCTTGTTTGTCAGACCCCTCTTGGACACATGCTAGGGGTCTTCCTCTCTCGGTTCCAAACAACCACACACTATCTCCTCACCTTGCCTCCGTTGTCGAAGATGCATGTGTGATATGTTTGCATAAGACACGCACACTTTTTCTCTACTTTTATCGTGTGTTGTCCATGTCTCTTTCACACACGCACACACACTTTTTTCACTCTCTCTCTCTCTCTCTATCTCTCTCTCTCTCTCTGTGTGTGTGTGTGTGTAGGGACTCTGTCACGTCCATAAGCATATGGATGTTTTGAAAAGTCAAACCTTAGAAAAGTTTGACCAGGTATATTTGGAGAAAAACATTTACATCTGGAATCATTAGATTCATCACAACATGTACTTACTTCATACTATCATTTATCTTTGGTATTGTAGATATAAGTAATTTCTTTATAAACTTGGTCAAAGTTTCAAAAGTTTGACTTAAAAAAATGTTGTAACTACATTATCAAATGGAGGTAGTAGCTCTTTCTCTCTCTCTGCTACCTCTCACGGGCCTCCCCTCTCACTCGAACTCTCTATACCGATGTATTATACGCTCACTATGTCAGCGTATAGCTCCGTATATTGTTTAGTTGACCGGTTAACCAATCCACATGCTGCATTGTCAGCTCGTGTTCTGTATCTTGGTGTGCTGGCCCATGTGGCAGTGGGTGAAAATAAGTAAACTAGAGGCCCATCTGACACGCGGTGAAGTAAACAAAGTTCAAACCACTCGGGGTAGCACCCCGCACGCTAGTAAATTGAGGGCGCATTAAGGACAAACTTCTTGCGTGCGAAGGACGCACTCGCGCACAATTCACCATTGCGCAGCGGCATGCACAGAAGGACGCACTCGCGCACACCTAGCACACGTGTACACCAGCGTCGCCACCGGTTGAGATGGACAGCGAGGCAGCCAACAAGCGGAGGCGGCTCGAGCCAAAACCGCATCCGGCAAGCCTGGACTTCATCAGCAGCCTCCCCGACGACATGCTGCTCATCATCATCGGCCTCCTCCCCACCAAATCTGCCGTGCGGACCGCCCTGCTCTCCCGGTGGTGGCGCCCCCTCTAGCGCTGCATCCCCCTCAACCTCACCGTCGACAGCTGCCTCTGCGACGGGGATTGCAAACGCATGGCCGCAGTCTCCAAGATCCTTTCATTGCACCTTGGGCCAGCCAAACGCCTTGACATCCGCATGTTCAGTACCAACTGCAAGGTCCAACCCAAGTTCGACGAGTGGTTCTTATCCCCCGCCCTAGATCAGCTCGAGGAGCTCAGCTTTGAAGCTGGACGATGTCACTCTCCGCCGCCGTCCGCGCTCCACCTCACGCCAACACTGCGCCGCGCCAGCTTCAGCTCCTGCTATCTTCCCCAGATTAATGCCGCACCCGCCCTTCTTCTCCCTCAACTCAAGTAGCTCGACCTCTTCGATGTTGTCATCTCGAAGAAGGCTATGGAGCACCTGCTCCGCAGCTGTACTACGCTCGAGTACCTTCGTCTTGAGCAGATCCATGGGTTCATTAGCCTCCACATTGCCTCGACGAATCTCCAATGGATTTATGTGTCTTGCTGGCCCCGCAACAAGACATCAATTGGGAAGAGATCATTCCAGCTGTTCCACGTTATGGTCATTGAGAATGCGGCTTTCCTTGAGAGATTGCTTGTATCGGATCTAGAAGGTCCAACAAAAATCAGGGTCATTGACGCGCCGAAATTGACAGCGTTGGTGTACTCATCTGCCAAATTCTCTGAACTCTTTATTGGATCCATAATCGTTCAGGTACAACACTCATCTTCTTCTCCGTCTTCTTGACATTCACATTTTTAAATTTCTTCTTGATGTATTTATGACCGTCTTCCAGAAAATGATTCCCACAAGCTTGACCCAGTCCATGCGCACAGTGAAGATCTTAGCACTAAAATCTATCGGCCCCAATCTGGATCAAGTTGTTGGATTCCTTACATGCTTTCCGTGCACTAAAAGCTACTCATCAAGGTGAAACTTCTTTCCTATAAGTAAACGGTAATCACAACGTAGCTCAATGTTTTCATAATTTTCCCAAATTACGATGACAAGTGTAGTGTTCAAAACTGCATCTACGCACTGCACCAAAATAAATGTTTTTAGTATTTTTTCTCATGTGATCACTTGCATCGTTTTTATGTTGTACTACTACTATAGTAGCCTAGGCTAGTCATAGTGGAAAGTAACTTAGACTACTCCAGTAACTCTATGGTTACCCTAAGAGCAAGTACTACCTCCGTCCTGGTTTACTCTTCCAATTTTGTAGTATCAAAATTTGACCATAGATTTAACTGACAAAATGTTAATGCATGTCACTAAGAACTATATCGTTGGATTCGTATTTGAACATAATTTCAAATGGTGTAATTTTTAGTGACATGCATTGGCATTTTCTTAGGTAAATCTGTGGTCAAAATTTTATACTAAATACGAGGTAGTATTCCCTCCGTCCCAAAATTCTTGCCTTACATTTGTTTAGATACGGATGTATCTAACACTAAAATTTAACTAGATACATCCGTATTTAGACAAATTTAAGACAAGAATTTTGGGACGGAGGGAGTAAAAAAGTGGGCTATGTAGGCCAAAACATGTGCCAAATTCACTTGTGATGCATTTGGCATCGATGCCCCTCCATTGCTCACCTGGTGCCCCAATCTAGATCACCTACTTTGCTCCGGTGCCAAATTAACTCACGCAATGAAAAAACACTGTGTGGGAGAGAGAGAGGACTGAGGCAATAAAAAAACACTTGTTTGGGAGAGTCAGAGGCTGGTGTAGTTGGTTTGATTGATTTGTTTATACATGTGGGTTTGTGTGCACAGCGGTGCCAACTCTCTCACATCGCGAGAGCGGTGCCAAAATCTTTTGATTTGACATCGATGCGTATTATGTGGCATACTTTTGCGAAATATGGCATCGGCCACATAGTGGAAGGCAACAAACGCCCAAGCTCTTCACGTGCTCCTAGTTAAATGAGAGGAAACAGAAAGAGAGAGAGAGAGAGAGAGAGAGAGAGAGAGAGAGAGAGAGAGAGAGAGAGTGAAAAAATATCACTAGCCAGCCAACCCTATCGTATGAGCGAATGATATTGGTACCTCTTGATGACACGGCAATCTTATGCAGCCAGCTCCTCTAATATGTTCTCTTCTTTTGCAGCTAAAAAAAGACCCGAGAGTGAAAAATGTGCTGCACTATAACAATCTCATCGAATGCCTTGATCTACATCTTACAGAAATTGATTTGATCAACTACCGAGGCAGCACATCTGAGATTAAATTGGCCAGGTTCTTTGTTCTAGAGGCAAGTGTGCTCAAGGTAATGAGGTTTGGCGGTCTCTGGCGCAACAATGAATGGCGTGCTGATCACCGCAAGCATCTAAACCTAAATGACAAAGTCTCCGCAGAAGCTAAATTTGTTTTTGAAACATCAAGTGGCCAGAGACTCGAAAACTTATTTGCCCATTAGTAACTTATCAGGGTGATGGATTTTAGTTTGTATGATAATGCTGCATCCACCTAAAGTAACAAAAGTTCTTACGTAAACTTCCTAGTAATTCCCTCTTCCTAGGTGCAGCATTACTCCTAACATTTGTAATATCAGTTTGAAACTTGTAATATTGCCATGTCCTATTCCTGCGAATCAAACAGGTCCTGAGTTGGTGATGATGTTGTGCCTCCCATCTTTCACCAATAGCCGTCGGATCTAGATCTGACGCATACAAAGCAAGCTTCTCCATTTTTGCAAAAATATGCCCATACTTGTTCCCTATTTACAAACAACTCCTTGTCTCTCACAATCAGCCTTATCTCCTCCCCACCACATCTAGAAGGCGGTGGAAAAATCTGGTGCGATGGCCGCTGCCGGAGCTGTCCACCCCCAATCTTGGTGTTCCGTGCAATGCACGGGCATCTACACACGGGAAATTATGTCGAACAGGGCTAGTTGTAAGCAGGCTAGCTCTACAGCCATGATGATAGTGACTGCAGATGATGAGGCTGACTATGGTATGCCGAACACAGCGCCTATACTCAGGTGTCATCTCCGGTGCAGGGTCTTGTCACTTCACTGTGAGGAGAAGCATGTAATAATTTGACAAATGGGTAGTACAGTGCTAGTACTAGTAGCACCACCGTCTGGATTTAGGAGTACTACCACGTCCATCTGGATTTTAGTATTTGACTAGCAATATCTAGTAGTAATGCATGTCACAAAAAATGTACTACTCCCTCTGTAAATAAATACGTGGTGTTTTATTCCTATCGGCGAGAGAACTTAATGTTTTTTTGCTAACTACTAATAGGATTACATGCAATGAACTAAACACTGCATGTCATGTTTGGTAGTCTCAAGTCATTAAAAGCATGCACGGCCCACATCTCTCATTGGTTGATATGTCATGAAATAAGAAACAAGGAGGGAGTTAATGCACTGTGCCTAAGGCTAGCCATAGTGGGGGTAACATAAGTAGTATCATGCACTTGGGACTCGCAAACATGCTTATGTGGCAGGCAATTAAAGAAGAGAGAGATGGTTATAGTAATATAGGTAGATACCGTAACATAATAAATGTGATGCTACTATGTGTCATGCATGGCAATAAATGAGACCACTTATGATACTAATCTATGACACTATGCACTATAAAGATAGTAACATAGACTAGTAACATACGCATGTTACTAGTCTAAGTTACTCTCCACTATGACCAGGCTAAGTGTTTTGGGATTATTTGGTTTTCGTAATGTGACTTACACAACATTTTTGTTTACACGCATTAACATTTTATTAGTTAAATCAAAGGTCAAAACTTGGCGCAAAATGCAAAGGGGAACAATAAACCAGTAAACATCAAACTTCTCTCGTTTGGCCCCAACTAGAGGTCCGGTGAGATGACTATCTGCACCGGCACGGACGGGGACGCAGCTTCATTGACTTACGGCAACTGCCTTTGGGTGAATGACACGTGGGCCCAGGGGATGGCTGGCCCACCTATCATACAGCCAAAGGCAGGTGCAGTAGAGGGCCGAGGAGTAGTACGAAATCCTATGCACCTATGCACGCTAACCAAGGGCAAGAGTGATCACTCGAATCGCAAGATCAGTTGACCCATGGAGGCGATGAGCACGAGCATCAGCCGGCTGTGCCAGATGGTCCACGACGCCGGCCTGCGGCCCGGCAACGAGGAACGTCTCTAGGTAGTATTGCTTGAGGCCGCCAGGGGAGGGGCCGCTTGGACGACAGCTTCGTCTCCCTGTTCGATGAGGTCCTCGTCTGTTTCCTCGACAAGTTCACCGTTGTCAAGAAGCTCGCGGACGACTTTGACGTAAGCCTCCAGCCGACGCGCCCAGGCTCTGCGATGGCCGCCACCCTCAACGGCCACTATGGTGACAACCTCTTCGATGCACTGGTGGCCCTGCGACTGCCCGCCGTCGCACCGGAGAATGTCCACCTCGAGGTCGCGCTCGCTGCGCAGCGCCTGGCGCAGCAAGACACCATCGACATAATCACCCACGTCTACGCGGAAATCATCCACAAGGACTACTACATGCAAGAGGAGGACGATAGGACGCTGGCCTTCTTGGTCCGTAGAGCAACCTTGGACGGCAATGTTCAGAAGCACGTTGAGCTCGCCGCCAACGCCGCTGCTCCTCACACGTCGGTTGGTGACCCGGCGCACTAGGGCGTGAGGATGTCATTGATGGATCCGTATGTATTTTTATCTTTGCGTCAAATCCATGTAGTATATGATACTACAGTAATTATCTTACCTTTCGCATCAACTTCATAATTTTTGTACGTACTCCATGCATGAACGGCGCCAGAACCAAACTTCTCATTACTCTAAGCAAAATCGTTATTTTCTATCTATCGATCGCGCCATGGAGAAGAACCAAATTTTACAAGTTACGAGTTCAAAAGGAAAAGCCTGCCATGTTCGCGTCGCACCCCCACACGGTTGGTCCGGCACGCCACTCAAGCGGGAATGCGTGCGGTGTTGCATTTTCACTTACAAGTGGGACCGTAGTTGAGCAAACCGACTATCAGCAAACCCCCACCCCGCCCATCGTGCGATGGCTGAGAAAATAGGAGGGAGAAGAGATGGTTGTAGCACGGACTCCAAGAAAATTGGTGTCGGATGGGACTCGTGTTGGTGGCGTGTGCCGTACTACTAGACGTGAATGCTAGTTATGGCCCATGCCAGCCCACTATATCGAGCCTATATCGAGGTACGCAGAACAAATTTCCTGCAGTCCGTGCTCAGCCCTCCTCTATCTCTCTTCTCAGCCAGCCAGCGGACGCGCGGAGCCCATCGTCTATTTGCTCACATGCGGTCCCACATGTCAGTGAAAACACAAGCGGACCCACTGAACCTGCACATCTTTCACCTCGACATGCTGGTGATGAATAACGAATCCAAGAAAGATCTTCGGTGGCTGCTTTTGGAGTTACTCAAGAGTAGTAAGATTCTATTTACAATTTAACCCAAGATGCACATCTCGTGGCTTCAACTACCACTCATTTTTCTTTCATGACACGACCTAGATGCTGGATGTCCCACGTGTCGGCAAAAGGAGGAAGAACCTGACCAAATCTTCGGTTGTGCTCTCGGATTAGACTAGTTGTGCTAACTTAAAAATTTTATTGTGTACTCCCTCCGTTCCAAAATACTTGACTTCCATTTGTCCAAAAAGGATGTACCTATATACTAAAAGATGTCTAGATACATATATATTTTGACAAATAGAAAGCATGTATTGTGCAACGGAGGGAGTAGAATGGATGCAAGTTTTTGTATTGGGAAGAAGAGTACATCCATATATTGATAGAGCGCAATTTAGTAGATGTTCTATCACTTTTAGCTAGCACCGAGGCTATAGATGAGATTAGTGCACTTGTTGATACTCCTACTTGGTATGCGTGTTGCTGCTTAGACGCAGAGAAAAACGGACCAGAGGGAGTACTAGAATAGAGGCTAGACATGAGACTAGATGCGAGGAAGCAACGTCTACTTCTTTACACTCGAAGAAGAAAGAAGCACGCAAGATCGAGCCTCCGCAGATCAACAATGAATGCATCGAGAAGGCACTAATCCAACTTACAGGAGTAGTAAAATGTATTCTTGTGGTTCTTGTTTTCTTTGGTCTTGCTTTTCTAGTCAAAATTATCATTGGAGTTTGTGCAAAACGGAGGTCTGTTTGGGGTCGTGTGTTGCAGTTGGCCTTACAAGTGGGACCGCAGTTAAGGAAACCGACTATCAGCAAACCCCCACCTCGCCCGCCATGCGATGGCTGAGTTAGAGAAATGATGAGGTTGAAGAGATTGCTCTAGCACAAACTCCAAGAAATATGGTGTCAGATGGAAGTCGTGCTGGTGGCGTGTGTCGTACTCCTGGACGTGAATGCTTGTTCTGTCCCATGCCACCCTACTACTCCTACTACTTACTATATAGTACTACTAGTATCGAGGATTCGAGGTGCTGGTTACGTAGTATAATATGGCTACAGTAAAAACACCCGCACAACGCGTGAAGCATGTGAATCTAGTACAATTAGTGTACTACTATTGTTGATTGGCCTCATCCGATAACCTGTTGCAATGCACGTACAATTATGTATTCGGAAATTTTTTTTTGCCTCGTCGCACCACTCACTCACAGAAGCGACTTGAAAGTCATTCATAAATTTAGTAAGTTAATCACAGGCATATCATTTTATTACATACAACAGGTCATCAACCCACATCGACAACGAGGATACATTATAAATACTAAAGTTTTCACCACACAACAAATAACAAGCAATGAAATGAACTTCAACTCAACCATTCCTCGGCGTTGGAAACGCTTGCTTTGAACCACAAGTGATTCTCTGGGACGGGCCATCCATTGTCGATCTGGAGACCAACGCAGGACTGATCATCCAGGCTGAAGCGGCCTACTATATCAGTACCAGGGTAGGGAACCACCCAAATGTCCGAGGTATAGACACAGTTGCTTCTCATAAATGGTAGTAACGTTGTGTCAACAGCAGTTGGATCGCCTTTCACCATCATTGGATAGTTTTGTCCAAGGAAGAGTGAGTTTTCTCCAAGACTATCAATTCTGTACCAGGGAGAAGGAGTTGGCGCTAGCACACTAGTATCCATCCCGAATACCATGCAATGGGTGTTGGAATAGGTCCGGAGAGTGTGACCATGGGAGACTACACCTGCTTCCTTAGCAGTAACATCATCAGTGGGCTGTATACACACGAGAAGAGGTGATCCATTGAAATTAGTTGCCAGGTGCCAAATAGTATATGGGCACTGCTCGTCCTCATGCTCGTGATCATCACCATCGTCATCTCCCCCTTGGTTATAAAAATCTTCAAGTGTAGGTGGTGGAATGTTCGCAGGACCTTGGGAACACAAGAAGAAGGTTAATTAGTAAAGGGAAACTTGCTAACCCGCATGCATGTGGATGAAACAATTATAATTACGGTGGAAGACAAACATACCGAAACAATGATTCCATGCAAAAACAGTGCCACGAGTGGTGGCAGCAGACACAAGCCCTCGTATTCAATTGCATCACAGTACTCATCCGTGTACAGAAACTGATTTTTGGGCAATATCCATCGAGTCAAACCAGCAAGGACGGCAACAAGCTTGTCGAAGATAGCAACAACTTCATAGTTGTTGTAATTCCAAGAGCGGTTGGGAACTCGAGAAATTGCTATCTTTCGTAGAAGACAGTCACCATGATTGTATTTGAACGTGCGTACAATACCGTGTGCTCAACCTCTGGGCAGTCTGCTGAGATTTTTGGAAGTGGAACCCGGTCATGAGTGTACACATTCACAAGTTCCCACTCGCAGTTGGACCCAATGTAAACAACCCAATCTCCATTTGCGCCTGCCCAAGCCTTGCCCTCAAGCGATGGCATCTTAACATCATACGTATCATTATCAAGCGGCATCAACTTGCATAGGGCGAGGCCTCCATCGTGACGGTGCCAGTCATCAGGGTCACGGCGAAGAAGATAGGGGAGATCAAACCGCTCCTTGACTCTTGGATTCCTTGTAATGATGTTATTAGTTGAGTTAAGAATGGGCTTGAACGAACCTGCCATGCTAGCTGAGGTGATGACGTCGCACCGATCAATGAGTTCCTCCACCACGTTATCTTTTAGATCGGGGCAAGAATAACGGTGTCGTTTCCGTCCTGTTCCCTCCATGGAGAAGACGATCGAACAATGGCAGAAGAAAGGGTGAAGGGATGAAGGAAAATGGAGGAGGGAGAGGAAGAGCGTGTGACAGCAGTTCCAAATCGAGAGGGAAAGGCGAAGAGTCGATGGACGGTTGCCAGTTTGCGACGGTTCACGAAGGGGCGCCCCGGCCTACACGTCGGTTCGGAAATACTCCTACTACTCACCGTCGTCTCACTGATATGTTGGAACACGACCACATGTCAATGAAACATGGTGTGTAATTTCTCGTGCAAAATGCAATCTGGCCGCGTTGGCCCGAGGTGCCGCATTAGTTATCGACCTTTATTTTTTTAATGGCGTGCCGTTCAGTTTTGAAGCACGACTAACTGGTACTGTATGCAGAGAAAATATAAAGTACTCTACCACTACTCCACCTCCAGTACTAGTAGTATAAAAAGATATATAGGCTGGAGCTTCAGCACTTTCTTGCCAACGGCTACCCACTTGCTTCTCACACTACCACCCTCTCTCCAGATCTAAAAAAGATGGCCCCTCTCTCCCTCCTCAACGGTGGTCATAGATCCGTCGGGGAAGAAAAGGACATGCAACGTTGACGCACTCGTCGGCGGCGAGCGAGGTCACGCACTGACGACAAGGCCGTCCTCTCAGACCTAGCGCCCGCGCTGGATGGCCTCCATCCCCAAGCTCGCTGCCGTAGTGTGTGCGGAGGATGACGACCACGAGCGAAGCCACTTCCCGCCGACCCTCAGGTATGCTACCTCTTTTCGAACCATACCCTTGTTCTATTGCCCCATCTGGCACGTCGTTGCATGTGGATCTTTTTCCACTCCACCACCTTCCCAATTTGCTATCCTCTGCTCTGCTCGCCACGCAGACGAAAACCATAATTTGCACTATTAAAGTAAACCCTACTTCATGCAGACTAACCCATGTCTGGGTTGAATAAGGAAAGGAAGGGAGACTGTACTGTCCAAGAGAGTAGGCATCGAACCCGCATCTAGGTTGAAAAGGGGAAAATCAGTAGCTAAGGAACGAGTGATACGTCTCCAACGTATCTATAATTTTTGATTGCTCCATGCTACTTTATCTACTGTTTTAGGCAATATTGGGCTTTATTATCCACTTTTATATTATTTTTGGGACTAACCTATTAACCGGAGGCCCAGCCCAGATTTGCTGTTTTATGCCTATTTCGGTGTTTTGAGGAAAAGGAATATCAGACGGAGTCAAAACGGAATGAAATCAACTGGAGAAGTTATTTTTGGAAGGAAACCCACCTGATGGACTTGGAGTGCATGTCAGGGGAGTCCCGGGCTGCCCACGAGGGTGCCCCCCCCCCGGGTGCGCCCCCAGCCTCATGAGCACCCCGGAGGTCCACCGACGTACCCCCTACACCCATATGTACCTACGTACCCTAAAACTTCCAGAACAGAAGATAGATCAGGAGTTCCACCGCTGCAAGCCTCTGTAGCCACCAAAAACCAATCGGGACCCTGTTCCGGCACCCTGCCAGAGGGGGATCCCATCACCGGAGGCCATCTTCATCATCCCGGCGCTATCCATGATGAGGAGGGAGTAGTTCACCCTCGGGGCTGAGGGTATGTACCAGTAGCTATGTGTTTGATCTCTCTCTCTCGTGTTCTCTCTCGTGTTCCTCTATGGCACGATCTTGATGTATCCCGAGCTTTGCTATTGTAGTTGGATCTTATGATGTTTCTCCCCCTCTACTCTCTTGTGATGAATTGAGTTTCCCCTTTGAAGTTATCTTATCGGATTGAGTCTTTATGAGAACACTTGATGTATGTCTTGCCGTGATTATCTGTGGTGACAATGGGATATCATGTGCCACTTGATGTATGTTTTGGTGATCAACTTGCGGGTTTCGTGACATTGGGAACCTATGCATAGGGGTTGGCACACGTTCTTGACTCTCCGGTAGTAGCTTTGGGGCACTCTTTGAAGTACTTTTATGTTGGTTGGATGAATCTGAGATTGTGTGACGCATATCATATAATCATGCCCATGGATACTTGAGGTTACAATTGATTATCTAGGTGACATTAGGGTTTTGGTTGATTTGTGTCTTAAGGTGTTATTCTAGTATGAACTCTATGATGGATTGAGCGGAAAGAATAGCTTTATGTTATTTTACTACAAACTCTTGAATAGATAGAATATAAAGGATAACTTTGAGGTGGTTTCGTACCCTACCATAATCTCTACGTTTGTTCTCTTCTATTAGTGGCTTTGGAGTGACTCTTTGTTGCATGTTGAGGGCTTGTTATATGATCTATCTATGTTATTATTGTTGAGAGAACTTGCACTAGTGAAAGTATGAACCCTAGGCCTTGTTTCCTAGCATTGCAATACCGTTTACGCTCACATTTACCACTTGTTACCATGCTGTTTTTATTATTTGAGATTACAAAAACCTATATCTACTATCTATTTTGCACTTGTATCTTCATCTCTTCGCCGAACTAGTGCACCTATACAATTTACCATTGTATTGGTGTGTTGGGGACACAAGAGACTCTTTGTTATTTGGTTGCAGGGTTGCTTGAGAGAGACCATCTTCATCCTACGCCTCCTACGGATTGATAAACCTTAGGTCATCCACTTGAGGGAAATTTGCTACTGTCCTACAAACCTGTGCACTTGCAGGCCCAACAACGTCTACAAGAAGAAGGTTGTGTAGTAGACATCAAGCTCTTTTCTGGCGCCGTTGCCGGGGAGGCTAGGTAAAGGGTACTCACACTCCGTCAACTAAGCTCTTTTTTGGCGCGGTGAGTGCTTGAAGGTATATCTTTAGATCTTGCAATCGAATCTTTTTGTTTCTTGTTTTAGCACTAGTTTACTTTATAAAAGAAAATTACAAAAAAATGGAGTTGAGTTTGTCTCATACGCTTCACCTTTTTAATATCTTTCGTGAGTATGATGGAAAGGATAATTGTGCTCAAGTGCTAGAAGAAGAAATCTATAGAATGTTTGGAACTAAATATTTGAATGATGAGCATGATTGCAATGTTGTTAGTACGAATTCTTTGAATATCCATGATGCTAATGATATGCAAAGCCACAAGCTTGGGGAAGCTATGTTTGATGATTATGATATTTTTTGTCCCCCAAGTTTTGATGAGAATATTTATTATGATGAAAGCATGCCTCCTATCTATGATGATTATTGTGATGACACGTATGCTTTAAAGAATAATGATAACCATGAAATGTGTCATCTTGATCTTAATTTTCAATCACATGATAGTTATTTTGTTGAGTTTGCTCCCACTACTATTCATGAGAAGAAATTTGCTCATGTTGAGAGTAGTAAATTTTCTATACTTGTAGATCATGAAAAGAATGTTTTAGGTGCTGGTTATATTGTTAAATTCATTCATGATGCTACTGAAAATTATTATGAGGGAGGAATATATGCTTGTAGGAATTGCAATAATGTCAAGTTTCCTCTCTATGTGCTTAAAGTTTTGAAGTTATGCTTGTTTTGCCATCCTATGCTAGTTGATTATTGTTCCCATAAGTTGTTTGCTCACAAAATCCCTATGCATAGGAAGTGGGTTAGACTTAAATGTGCTAGTCATATTCTCCATGATGCTCCCGTTATGTTTCAATTCTTATCTTTTATGTGAGCATCATTGTCATCATCATGCCTAGCTAGAAAGGCATTAAAGAAAAGCTCTTGTTGGGAGACAACCCAATGTTTATCCTTACTGTTTTTGTGTGTCCACATGATTATGCTACTGTAGTAATCATGTTTTATAGATTTTGTTTCAATAAAGTGCCAAGTAGAACCTTTGGGAAGACTTGGGTGAAGTTTATGTGATCTTGCTGTGCAAAACAGAAACTATGGCGCTCACGAGATTAGCTGCCTTTTTTTTACTGGAGACTGATTTTAGGTTGGTTCTTTTTGGAGATGATTAATAGACAAATTTCTCAGGTCCAGCAATTTATTTCATAATTTTTGGGGTTCCAGAAGTGTACGTTTGATACAGATTACTACAGACTGTTCTGTTTTTGACAGATTCTGTTTTCTATGTGTTGTTTGCTTATTTTGATGCATCTATGGCTAGTATTAAGTGGTGTGAACCATATGGATGTTATAATACAGTAGATATTACACCAATATGAATTTATAATGAGTTCATTACAGTACCTAAGTGGTGGTTTTATTTTCTTATACTAACGGAGCTTACGAGTTTTGTTTTGAGTTTTGTGTGGTTGAAGTTTTCAAGTTTTGGGTAAAGATTCGATGGACTATGGAATAAGGAGTTGCAAGAGACTAAGATTGGGGATGCCCAAGGCACCCCAAGGCAATATTCAAGGACAACCAAGAGCCTAAGCTTGGGGATGCCCCGGAAGGCATCCCCTCTTTCGTCTACTTCCATCGGTAACTTTACTTGGAGCTATATTTTTATTCACCACATGATATGTGTTTTGCTTGGAGCGTCATTTTATTCTGTTAGTTTTTGATTGCTGTTAGTTAGAATAATGTTTTGCATCTTTAGTTTCAATAAAAAAGTCAAGGATAGCCTTTGCCATGCTTATTTTGCTAGTATACATGTTGCTGTTTGAAAATAGAAAGTTTACCGCTGTTGCAAAAATTCCCTAGAAAAGTCAGAGAATGGTATAACATTGAATATTTTTGCATATTAATCTCTGATAAATTTATTACAGTGGTAATTTTAGTTCATAATTTTTGGAGTCAGGGAAGTATTGATACTCTTGCATTCTTTACAGACTGTACTGTTTTGGCAGATTGTTGTTATGGTTGCATTGTTTGCATATGTTTGCTTGTTTAATAATTATATTTGAGGTAGGAGTATTAAATATACAGAGGCATTTAGTATTCAATGTTGAATAATAATTTTAGTGATTTGTTACAGTAGGAAATGATAAGGTTTTGCATTGGTTTATACTAACCTATCTCACGAGTTCTTGTTGAGTTTGTTGTGAATGAAGTTTTTGATAAGAAGAGAAACCATGATATGAGAGGAATTAAGGAGACACAAAAGTTCAAGCTTGGGGATGCCCAAGGCACCCCAAGATAATATTTCAAGAATTCTCAAGCATCTAAGCTTGGGGATGCCTCGGTAGGCATCCCCCCTTTCTTCTTCAACAACTATCGATTAGTATCGGTTGAGCCTAAGTTTTTGCTTCTTCACATGAGTTGTGCTATCCTTGCATTGTAGTTTTCTTTAGCTTTGCTTGCTGTTTGAATAAGTATCAAGATCTGAAATTCTTTAATGAGAGAGAGCCATACACAAATTGGAATTTGCTAGAATACTCTATGTGCTTCACTTATATCTTTTGAGCTTGATATTTTTTGCTCTAGTGCTTCACTTATATCTTTTAGAGCACGGTGGTGGATTTGTTTTAAAGAAACTATTGAACTCTCATGCTTCACTTAGATTATTTTGAGAGTCGTTAATAGCATGGTAATTTGCCTAATATTAATATACTTGGTATTCAAGATTTGTGAAACTTTCTTTTGAGTGCGTTGAATACTAAGATAAGTTTGATGCTTGATAATTGTTTTGAGATATGGAGGTGATAATATCAAATCAATGCTAGTTGGGGTGATTATGAATTTAAAGAATGCTTGTGTTGAAGTTTGTGATTCCCGTAGAATGCACGTATGGTGAACCGCTTTGTGATGAAGTCGGAGCACAATTTTATTTATTGATTGTCTTCCTTATGAGTGGCAGTCGGGGACGAGCGATGGTCTTTTCCTACCAATCTATCCCCCTAGGAGTATGCGTTTATTGCTTTGGTTTTTGATGACTTCTACATTTTTGCAACAAGTGCATGAGTTCTTTTGATTAATGTTGAGTCCATGGATTATACGCACACTCACTCTTCCACCATTGCTAGCCTCTCTAATACCGCGCACTTTTCGCCAGTATCATACACCCACCATATACCTTCCTCAAAACAGCCACCATACCTACCTATCATGGCATTTCCATAGCCATTCTGAGATATATTGCCATGCAACTTTCCATCGTTCCGTTCATATGACACACATTACTTTTGTCATATTGCTTTTTGCATGAACATGTAGTTGACATTGTATTTGTGGCAAGGCCACCTTCATAATTTTCATACATATCGCTCTTGATTCATTGCATATCCCGGTACACCGCCGGAGGCATTCATATAGAGTCATATATTGTTCTAAGTATCGAGTTGTAATTGTTGAGTTGTAAGAAAAATAAAAAGTGTGATGATCATCATTATTAGAGCATTGTCCTAGTGAGAAAAGGATGATGGAAACTATGATTCCCCCATAAGTCGAGATGAGACTCCGGACTTTATGAAAAATAAAAGAGGCCAAAGAAGCCCAAATAAAAAAAAAAGAGGCCAAAGAAGCCCACCAAAAGAAAAAAAGAAAGAAAAAAATGAGAGAAAAAGAGAGAAGGGACAATGCTACTATCCTTTTACCACACTTGTGCTTCAAAGTAGCACCATGATCTTCATGATAGAGAGTCTCATATGTTGTCACTTTCATATACTAGTGGGAATTTTTCATTATAGAACTTGGCTTGTATATTCCAATGATGGGCTTCCTCAAAAGTTCCCTAGGTCTTCGTGAGCAAGCAAGTTGGATGCACACCCACTTAGTTTCTTTTGTTGAGCTTTCATATATTTATAGCTCTAGTGCATCTGTTGCATGGCAATCCCTACTCACTCACATTGATATCTATTAATGGGCATCTCCATAGCCCGTTGATACGCCTAGTTGATGTCAGACTATCTTCTCCCTTTTTGTCTTCTCCACAACCACCATTCTATTCCACCTATAGTGCTATGTCCATGGCTCACGCTCATGTATTGCGTGAAAGTTGAAAAAGTTTGAGATTATTAAAGTATGAAACAATTGCTTGGCTCGTCATCGGGGTTGTGCATGATTAAATACTTTGTGTGATGAAGATAGAGCATAGCCAGACTATATGATTTTGTAGGGATAACTTTCTTTAACCATGCTATTTTGAGAAGACATGATTGCTTTGATTAGTACGCTTGAAGTATTATTACTTTTCTATCAATAAGAACTTTTGTCTTGAATCTTTTGGATCTGAATATTCATTCCACAATTAAGAAGATTTACAACGAAATTATGCCAAAGTATCACTCCGCATCAAAAATTCTTTTTTATCATTTACCTACTCGAGGACAAGCAGGAATTAAGCTTGGGGATGCTTGATACGTCTCCAACGTATCTATAATTTTTGATTGCTCCATGCTACTTTATCTACTGTTTTAGGAAATATTGGGCTTTATTATCCACTTCTATATTATTTTTGGGACTAACCTATTAACCGGAGGCCCAACCCAGATTTGTTGTTTTATGCCGATTTCAATGTTTCGAGGAAAAGGAATATCAGACGGAGTCAAAACGGAACGAAATCAACTAGAGAAGTTAATTTTGGAAGGAAACCCACCTGATGGACTTGGAGTGCACGTCAGGGGAGTCCCGGGCTACCCACGAGGGTGCCCCCCCAGGCGCGCCCCCCTGCCTCATGAGCACCCCGGATGTCCACCGACGTACCCCCTGCACCCATATATACCTACGTACCCTAAAACTTCCAGAACATAAGATAGATCGGGAGTTCCGCTGCCGCAATCCTCTGTAGCCACCAAAAACCAATCGGGACCCTGTTCCGGCACCCTGCCGGATGGGGATCCCATCATCGGAGGCCATCTTCATCATCCCGGTGCTATCTATGACAAGGAGGGAGTAGTTCACCCTCGGGGCTAAGGGTATGTACCAGTAGCTATGTGTTTGATCTCTCTCTCTCGTGTTCTCTCTCGTGTTCCTCTATGGCATGATCTTGATGTATCCCGAGCTTTGTTATTGTAGTTGGATCTTATGATGTTTCTCCCCCTCTACTCTCTTGTGATGAATTGAGTTTCCCCTTTGAAGTTATCTTATCGGATTGAGTCTTTATGAGAACACTTGATGTATGTCTTGCCGTGATTATCTGTGGTGACAATGGGATATCATGTGCCACTTGATGTATGTTTTGGTGATCAACTTGCGGGTTTCGTGACATTAGGAACCTATGCATAGGGGTTGGCACACGTTCTTGACTCTCCGGTAGTAGCTTTGGGGCACTCTTTGAAGTACTTTTATGTTGGTTGGATGAATCTGAGATTGTGTGACGCATATCATATAATCATGCCCATGGATACTTGAGGTGACAATGGAGTATCTAGGTGACATTATGGTTTTGGTTGATTTGTGTCTTAAGGTGTTATTCTAGTATGAACTCTATGATGGATTGAGCGGAAAGAATAGCTTTATGTTATTTTACTACGAACTCTTGAATAGATAGAACAGAAAGGATAACTTTGAGGTGGTTTCGTACCCTACCATAATCTCTACGTTTGGTCTCCGCTATTAGTGGCTTTGGAGTGACTCTTTGTTGCATGTTGAGAGCTTGTTATATGATCTATCTATGTTATTATTGTTGAGAGAACTTGCACAAGTGAAAGTATGAACCCTAGGCCTTGTTTCCTAGCATTGCAATACCGTTTACGCTCACTTTTACCACTTGTTACCTTGCTGTTTTTTTTATTTCAGATTACAAAAACCTATATCTACTATCTATTTTGCACTTGTATCTTCATCTCTTCGCCGAACTAGTGCACCTATACAATTTACCATTGTATTGGGTGTGTTGGGGACACAAGAGACTCTTTGTTATTTGGTTGCAGGGTTGCTTGAGAGAGACCATCTTCATCCTACGCCTCCTACGGATTGATAAACCTTAGGTCATCCACTTGAGGGAAATTTGCTACTGTCCTACAAACATGTGCACTTGCAGGCCCAACATAGTCTAGAAGAAGAAGGTTGTGTAGTAGACATCAACAAGTCTTGTGTCTCTTGGTTGAAGAAGGGTAGAAAGGCATGACAACGCAATAGAGAATGACCAGGTCGATCAGTTTGTTGTCCTCACATAGGAAAAAGGTGGCTAAAGAGAACAAAAATGGGACGTAATCCACATATGCTGCCTGGATATTTGTTGCTCTGGGAAACCATACCACCCTCACCACTCTGCGTCCGTGGAGGTACATCGTACTGGTGCGCCCACTGTCCGAATGGGCCTCCCATGCTCTTATTTCCACTTTTTTTGCTGTTAGTATAACGCCACCAGTCAAGTCAAGCAATGCTACTGCTAAAGTGAAGCCACATTTAACTAATGCCGCTCTCAGTCTAATGCCACCGATAAATTTTAAGCAATGCCATTTAATGTCACTGGATTATTTCACGGTTAGCTGTTGATTGTGGATGTATTGTTACCTTTACATTTTGTCTAATGCCACTAGTATACCAATGCTGAAACTTGTTACCTTTACATTTTGTATTGTTAATTCTTATAGAAACCTTCCAGTGGTAGAGTTTATTGAAATTTGTTTAGTAAAACCATTGTATTGTACCCTGTAATAAACTAACTACTCTACTGTTGCACTAGCCACTGGATTAGTGTATATTTGTAGTATTCGAATGGTGTAGAGTTCACTCAAATTATCCCGGTAAAGCTAGTCACACCTTTGTTAAAATTAATGTTCATTATGTTATCGGAGGAGGTCTGTATGTTTGTCTTTAATGTCTGTCGACTACATACTTGACATCATGATGTAATGTTAAGTCATTTCCTTTTGTACAGTGTCACTGAATTGTCAAGGCGGTGATGGCATTTTATTTTACTAGAACTGCACAAAATTTTCTTAAAAGGAGAGGAAAGCTCAGGAATGGCTCAGTTTTTCAGAAAAAACTATGTATGCCTTCCTGACATCAGCCGTTGTTGCTTTATTTATTCCTTCAAACGGGTTGTTAGAAACAGTCTTGCTACCTTTCCCATTAAGAAATTGGAATGCTTATATTTGTGAGTCTATGCTTCAACTAGTGCCACTTTTATAGTAATCACACTTTCAATATCTATGCAAACAGGGATGCTCGATTTTAGTGGAGCTGCACAAAAAGTCCAACTGGTTCAACATTAGGAGCATGTTTTTTTCAATCCTTTATATCCAATTGGTGGCACTATGAGTTGTTCATTACGAAGGTACATGGTTTGCTACTATCTTGCTACTCTTTTTGTACTGTCATTAGATAGTAATACTAGTGGTTTGCTAGTTGCTTGATATGTTTACTAGCTCCTTGATATTTGTGCAGACAGAGATGTCTGCCCGTTGCTATTTGGCAAACAAACAAAGTGTCCGCAATTTTGGTTGAACTGCACAAGAGAATAGTATAGTCACTGCATGCAGTGCCATTTGAAAATAGACACAAAGATTGGATAGTCACTTCATGGACTGCAGAAAAGTAGTACTATACTATTTACTAGCCAACAGTTGGTGCTTCATTGCTTTGGTCTGATTATACAATGGGCATCATTTTGCCTAAGTTAAAGTTTGTATTCCGAAAATAGTCTCGCGATGTGATCGAGAGAAGACCAAATCATATTGAAGTGGATGTTCCTCCATCATGTGTGGTTCATTCTCATGGTTCTAGCTGTTGGTGAAACCACTTACGTTTGCAAGAGGAATTGTAGACTTCACAAAAAAATTGTCTTTCAGCCTGTACTGAATGTTGGCCAATAGAAGCATCCATGTTAGTAGGAAGAACATATATTTTTTCTAGATCTTTGCTTTTGGAGCTACATATTTGTATATGATCTGTGAATCATTGAGATGCATTAACATGTTGATCTTATGTATGGGAATCGTACTAGTTAGTTTTAGTTGCAACGCAAGATCCGAAGTGGCTGATCTTTGCTTTTGGAGCTACATATTTGTATATGATCTATGAATCATTGAGATGCATTAATAGTTACTTATTTCTGTTTGCTCAGTGTTTACAAGTTACAGATCGATCACTAGCTAGCCTACAAATGCGCTCGTGGCAGTTTTATTTGTGACGCAAGATGCGAAGTGGCAGTTTTTTGAATAAAAATGCCTACCTTTGAAGAAACTGACAAGCTACACTATCGATCCTACACGGATAAAAATGCCTACCTCTGAAGAAACTGACAAGCTACACTATCGATCCTACACGGATAAATAGCGGATCACGCACGTACTACCTCCTTTCCGGTTTGCATGGCTCAGTTCAAGAAACGACCTACTCGATCCTACACGAATAAATAGCGGACCACGCACGCACTAGTACCTCCTTTCCGGTTTGCAGGGCTTAATTCAAACCTCTCACCAACCAAGGTACTCCCTCCGTCCGGGTTTATTAGTCCCGTGAGCAAAGCAGCAAGACCAAGGCATGGCAATAATTAACGGCATGCAGAAGTTTAAGCTTAATTAATTCCAGCGATTTAAGTGGCTACATGCGTGCCCTCGGCTGCGACTCGTTGCATGCTGCTTCGCGTACTGCCTGCGAGTGATTCTGAGTGCCTGCATGCAGCCGGCCGTAATTAAGGCAGCTAACTGATGTGAAAAAAGATATGATTTAATTGTTGCGGGCTTTTTAAATCCGTGGAATCATTATTGACAAGGAGGGAGATGATTCGAGTGCATTTGTTTGACCGCCATGCCGGCGTGCGACCCAGACGGGACGGGACGAGACAGTCATAATTTCAGTTTCCCTAGTTTTCCACGGCAAGCGGGCGCGCTAAGCCATTATGCATTGAATTTCGATGACCGTCGCGCTACCTTCCCCCTATAAGTATTGTTTCCCAGCCTTCTTCGGTGCCACCGTGACCCAACTCGACATATCCTCATAAGCCCCCACCGGCCCGACGTCGCTCGCCACGTCTGCCATGCCCCCACCCGTCCGTGGTAGGCGACGCTGGAGGCGGTCACTGCCGGAACTAGTGTTTGGTTTTTCACTGGAAGGCAGACGGAGGGAGGAGGCATTCTATTTGTCTTTAGATGGCAATGCGCAGATCGAGGAGTTGTTGGAGCGTGACCGCATGGCGGAGGAGCAGGAGTTGTTGGAGCGTGACCGCCTGGCGGAGGAGCAGCGTATCACCGATTTGCGCCACGAGCGGGACATGGAGCAGCAGCACACCGACACTCTGAGTCGCGAGCAGAGCGCCCACAGCTGGGCCGACTACGTTGAGGCCGGCGCCCGGCAAATAGCCCTGGAGGCTGTCGGGCACGCACGCGTTCGCGACGCCAATTTTTACTACTAGCTCGTCAAGTGGGTTTCCCGCTTGGAAGCCGAAGCTTCCGTGGACCACGCCGGCATGGAAAGGGCCAACGCGCGCGAGCACCGTGCCCTATCGCACCTCTGGCAAGTCCGAGGCGAGGCGCAGGACGCCGGTGCCGGCGTTTAGCGTGTACCACAGATGGCGGCCGACATCGTCTAGTTAGCTAAGAGTAAGTTAGTACTTGTCTAGTGGGAGTAGATAGTTAACTTGGCTATGATGGTTGTCAACGTGGAAGTTCAGTACTCTATATATGGATCAGACCTGTTACTTTGCTCTGAATGTTGAACTTTCCGTTTGAACGTATGGAATGGGCTGTTATTTTTTTAAATGGGTTGTATTTGTCCTCCACGGGTTTAGAGGCTGACTTGTGGGCCTAGCAAGTTGACGCGTACACAATCAGGAGATGATTGTACGTGCAGAGGATGACAGCAGGGACCCGCCAAGGTCATGGCAGTACGCAAGCAAGTGCCTCCTTATTTCAAGCCAATAAAAAAATGGCTCCTCCTAGTGGATTTCTTACATCTGGGTCCCATGCCATTGTCAATGTAGTCAATAAACGAGAGAATTGCACAACGAGCGATTGACACCAGGGACCCAGCAGATCGCCCATTTATTTTTGTTTTGGGTTCATTTGGTAAATGCCTCCGAGAAATGCCACTTCAATTTCCAAACTTTGAAAAATGCCATTTCATGCCATTTCTAGTGGCATTTTTCGAAGTCTGGAGTGGCGTTTTTCAAAGTTTGCAAACTGAAGTGGCATTTTTTAAAGTTTGCAAAAATTGTAGTGGCATTTTTCAAAGTTTGGAAATTGCAGTGGCATTTTCATTAATCGCCATAATTGGAGTGGCATTTATCTAATTTGTTTTTGAGACGGAAGCAGGGTGTCAACTGGGCTGTAAGGGACACTCTGGCCTGTTGGGCTGCAAATCTTTCAAAATGAGGAGAGCTTCATTCGGCTGGCCGATGAAATGGCCAATCAGTAATGAGAAATGGGTTGTACATTTTTAAAACACATCAAACCGGCAATTAGTTTCAAATATATTTTTTTCATTTTGAGATTTTAAATTGCATTGATTTTTATGCGTGGACAATTTATTCGATTTTATATTGATATACATTTATTTTTAAAATTAGTCTGAATGTGACTCGAAATTTCGGGATTAAAAACAGTTCAGACCGCACCGACATATGCAAAATTTCGTATAATTTTTTAACCGTGGCCACAATATGGGTTGTAATGCTAACAAAAAGAATATGGGCTCCAAAAAACCATAAGAATTAGAAAATGGGCTGTAAACTATTTGAAATAATGGCAGATGGGATGTATGATGTTTTCCACATATTTGAGGCTTTCCACAGATGGCCTGTATACTGTTGGATGTACAATCAACGGCCGTCGTGCTTCTTCAATCTCTGCTCTTCCTGCTGCAGCCGCTCAAACAAGCACCGACGGGACTGCCTGCTCCCTCCTCCACGCGGCCGGCTATGCTGCCGCGCAGGCCTCACCGCCCCATCGTACTCCCATCGCGGGCCTAGCCATCCCTCTACTCACCCACAGTCCCACACCTGCTGTTATTCTCCGGCGACGGCAGACGAACCAGTAAACCCTCGTACAGCCGTACTCCCCTCCGCGTGGGAAACAACTGCCGAGTCTTCCCTGCCTCCGTGTCGTTCCCTTCCTAGGCCTCGCTGTCGTCCACCACCCTGGTGCTCTCGGCGTGGCGTGGTCAACGTGGTCAACGACCGACATGCATCTGAAGTGGACTGTACGTGGAGAGGCTGACAGCTGGGTCCACGACCACACGCAAGGAAATGCCTCCTTATTATGCGCAAAATAATAATTCCTCCACTGACATCTGGGACCCACCGAAAGGGCCTCTGTATTTTGTGGAAAAAACGTTACCGCCGCTGACAGCTCGGACCCACCAGCTATATCTTCGCACACAAGGAAGTGCCTCCTTATTACGCCCAAAAAAAAGAATACTCCCCATATGATGTCCACTAAGTTGACGGGGCCTACTAAGTTGACGGGGATGAAGGGCTTTATCAACTTAGTCAATATGCACGATTCTAGCTCGACTGATCGTATGATGCCCATCCAACGGCCGTAGTGCTTCTTCAACATCTGGTCTTCTTGCTCCAGCCGCCCAAAGCAGCGTAGGTCGTGCCGCCTGCTCCTGCCTCCCGTGGCCGGCTGTGCTGCCGCGGAGGCCTCACCGCCTCCATACTACTCCCACCACTGGCCAGGCCATCCCTCCACTCCACTCACCCACACCCCCTGTTATTCTGCGGCGACGGCAGCGCAGCTGAACCAGTGAACCCTCGTACTCCTCTCCGTGTGGGCATCCACTGCCGCGTCTTCCCCGGCTCTGCGTCGTTCCCTTCCTAGGCCTCGCCATCATCCACCGCCATGGTGCTCTCGGTGCGGCGTGGTCAATGTGGTCAACAATCAAATTCCATCGGAAGAATACTCTACGTGAAGAGGCTGACAGCTGGGTCCACGGCAGCCGCAAGGAAGTGCCTCCTTATTACGCAGAAAAAAATTATTCCTCCACCTGACAGCAGGGACCCACCGGACGGGCCACCAGTATTTTGCAAAAAAACGTTTGCCCCTGACTGCTGGGACCCACCCGACGGGCCACTGTATTTCGCAAAAAAACGTTCCCCCTGCTGTGAGCTCGGACCCACCGGAAGTGCCTCCTTATTACGCACAAAAAATGAATACCCCTGCTAGCTGGGACCCACCTTTGTGGGAGGCTGACTTGTGGGCCTACTAAGTTGACGGGGACGGAGGGCTTTGTCAACTTAGTCAATATAAACGATTCTAGCTCCAGTGACCATACGATGTCCATCCAACGGCCGTAGTGCTTCTTCAACCTCTGGTCTTCTTGCTCCAGCCGCCCAAAGCAGCGCCGGTCGTGCCGCATGCTCCTGCTTCCCGTGGCTGGATGTGCTGCCGCGGAGGCCTCACCGCCCCCTACTATTCCCACCGCTGGCCAGGCCCTGTGGCGACGGCAGCCTCACACCGCAGCCGAACCAGTGAACCCTCGTACTCCTCTCTGCGCGGGCTTCCACTGCCGCGTCTTCCCCGGCTCCGCGTTGTCCCCTTCCTAGGCCTCGTCGTCGTCCACCGCCATGATGCTCTCCACACGGCGTGGTCAACATGGTCAAGGAACGACTTCCATCGGAAGAGTACTGTATGTGGAGAGGCTGACAGCTGGGTCCATGGCCACATCATAGTTTTTTTGTGATTTGCCAAGTAAGTCGCTTTGTCAGGCCTGTTGGGCTGTAAATCTTTGAAGACGAGGAGAGCTTTCATTCGGTTGGCCGAGAAAATGGCCCATCAGTAATGAGAAATGGGTTGTACATTTTTAAAACACATCAAACCAGCAATTAGTTTCAAATATATTTTTTTCATTTCAAGATTTTAAATTACAATAATTTTTATGTGTGGAGAATTTGTTGGATTTTATATTGATATACATTTATTTTTAAAATCAGTTTGAATGTGAGTCGAAATTTCGGGATTAAAAACAGTTCGGACCGCACCGAAATATGCAAAATTTCGTATAATTTTTTAACCGTGGCCACAATATGGGCTGTAATGCTAACAAAAAGAATATGGGTTCCAAGAAAACCTTAAGAATTATCAAATGGGCTGTAAATTATTAGAAATAATGGCAGATGGGTTGTGTGTTGTTTTCCACAGATTTGATGCTTTCCTAAAAAAAGGTTGACACACAAGCAGTGACGGTTGGATGCCCATCCAACGGCCGTCGTGCTTCTTCAATCTCTGCTCTTCCTGCTCCAGCCGCTCAAACAAGCGTCGGCAGGACTGCCTGCTCCCTCCTCCCCGCGGCCGTCTGTGCTGCCACGCAGGCCTCACCGCCCCATCGTACTCCCATCGCTGGCCTAGCCATCCCTCTACTCACCCACACCTGCTGTTATTCTCCGGCGACGGCAGACAAACCAGTAAACCCTCGTACAATCGTACTCCCCTCCACGTGGGAAACAACTGCCGAGTCTTCCCTACCTTCGTGTCGTCCCCTTCCTAGGCCTCGCCGTCGTCCACCGCCGTGGTGCTCTCAGCGCGGCGTGGTCAATATGGACAACGACCGACTTCCATCGGAAGAGTACTATGCGTGGAGAGGCTGACAGCTGGGTCCACGGCCGCAGCAAGGAAGTGCCTCCTTATTATGCGCAAAATAATTATTCCTCCACCTGACAGCGGGGACCCACTGGACGGGCCACCGTATTTCATGAAAAAAATGTTCCCCCCTGACTGCTGGGACCCACCAGCTACACCTTCGCACGCAAGGAAGTGCCTCCGGGCAAAAAAAACGATTCGCCCCCCTGACTGTTGGAACCCACCAGCTACATCTTCACACGCAAGGAAGTGCATCCGGGCAAAAAAAATGATTTGCCCCCCTGACTGCTGGGACCCACCAACTACATCTTCGCAGGCAAGGAAGTGCTTGACAGTCGGGACCCACCTGGTCGAAGCGTACATAGCGTTGTCATTCTGGTCGCGAACGTGTACGTACATACTAATCGATGTAGAGGCGCGCACGTGTCGTAGTAGAGGCGCGCACTTGTCATAGTAGAGGCGCGCACGTAGCATGTACACGTACGTACAACGACGAGGGTGCAATGCGCTTGAAGATTAGAAAGATTAGAAAATATGCCATTCATACCGAGGCTTGGTATCATTATGCCATTGGATCAGTTGTTACCTTGGTTGCGATTATGATCGCATTTGTTTTCGCATTGAAATGTTTTACATAGTTTCAATGTATGGTTTAATTAATTTAGATGCTCTGCAGAGCTTTATGTTGTTCTATAATGATTTTCGCTTGAAGATGAGAACTATGTATGTACTTTGGTTTTAATGTGATGATGAACTTCTATTAATTTGGTCAATTAGTTATCTATTCATGATGTTCTGTAATGATTTTTGACACACTTAATTATATATAATGCACGCAGATGAACCAGCAATGGATGTACGGTAACAGACACACCTTCGAGTACATTAAGGGTGTGCATGATTTTCCCGAAGTGGCTGAGGCAAACAAGCAGAATGGTTTTATGTGTTGTCCATGCCCTATATGTGGGAATACGAAGTCTTACTCTGACCGGAAAATCCTTCACACCCACCTGCTTTACAAGGGTTTCATGCCACACTATAATGTCTGGACGAGGCACAGAGAAATAGGGGTTATGATGGAAGATGGCGAAGAAGAATAGTACGATGACAACTATGTGCCCCCTGAATACGGTGATGCTACTGAATATCAAGAGGAACCAGACAATGTGCACGATGATGCTGCAACAGGCGAAGCTGCTGAAGATCAAGAGGAACCAGACGATGTGCCCGATGATGATGATCTCCGCCGAGTCATTGTCGATGCAAGGACGCAATGCGAAAGTCAAAAGGAGAAGCTGAAGTTCGACCGCATGTTAGAGGATCACAAAAAAGGGTTGTACCCCAATTGCGAAGATGGCAACACAAAGCTCAGTACCGTACTGTAATTGCTGCAGTGGAAGGCATAGAATGTTGTGCCAGACAAAGGATTTGAGAAGCTACTAAAAATATTGAAGAAGAAGCTTCCAAAGGATAACAAATTGCCCGACAGTACATACGCAGCAAAGAAGGTCGTATGCCCTCTAGGATTGGAGGTGCAGAAGATACATGCATGCCCTAATGACTGCATCCTCTACCGCGGTGCGTACAAGGATCTGAACGCATGCACGGTATGCGGTGCATTACGGTATAAGATCAGACGAGATGACCCTGGTGATGCTGACAGCGACCCCCCCCCAGGAAGAGGGTTCCTGCGAAGGTGACGTGGTATGCTCCTATAATACCACGGTTGAAACGTCTATTCAGAAACAGAGAGCATGCCAAGTTGATGCGATGGCACAGTGAGGACCGTAAGAAAGACAGGAAGTTGAGAGCACCCGCTGACGGGTCGCAGTGGAGAAAAATCGAGAGAAAGTACTGGGCTGAGTTTGCACGTGACCCAAGGAACGTATGGTTTGCTTTAAGCGCGGATGGCATTAATCCTTTCAGGGAGCAGAGCAGCAATCACAACACCTGGCCCGTGACTCTATGTATGTATAACCTTCCTCCTTGGATGTGCATGAAGCAGAAGTTCATTATGATGCCAGTTCTCATCCAAGGCCCTAAGCAACCTGGCAACGACATTGATGTGTACCTAAGGCCATTAGTTGAAGAACTTTTATAGCTGTGGAATGGAAACGGTGTACGTACGTGGGATGAGCACAAACAGGAGGAATTTGACCTAAAGGTGTTGCTATTCGTGACCATCAATGATTGGCCCGCTCTCAGTAACCTTTCAGGACAGACAAACAAGGGATACCATGCATGCACGCACGGTTTACTTGACACCGAAAGTATATATCTGGGAAGCTGCAGGAAGAATGTGTACCTGGGCCATCGTCGATTTCTTCCGACCAACCATCAATGTCAAAAGAAAGGCAAGCATTTCAAAGGCGAGGCAGATCACCGGAAGAAACCCGCCATGCATAATGGTGATCACGTACTTGCTATGGTCAATGATTTACACGTAATCTTTGGAAAGGGTCCCGGCGCACTAGTTGTTCCGAATGACGCTGGGGGACACGCACCCATGTGGAAGAAGAGATCTATATTTTGGGACCTACCCTATTGGAAAGACCTAGAGGTCCGCTCTTCAATTGACATGATGCACGTGACGAAGAACCTTTGCGTGAACCTGCTAGGCTTTTTGGGCGTGTATGGAAAGACAAAAGATATAGTTGAGGCACAGGAGGACCTGCAACGTTTGCATGAAAAAGACGGCATGCCTCCAAAGCAGTATGAAGGTCCTGCCAGCTATGCTCTTACCAAAGAAGAGAAGGAAATCTTTTTTGAATGCCTGCTTAGTATGAACGTCCCGACTGGCTTCTCGTTGAATATAAAGGGAATAATAAATATGCCGGAGAAAAAGTTCCAGAACCTAAAGTCTCATGACTGCCATGTGATTATGACGCAACTGCTTCCGGTTGCATTGAGGGGGCTTCTACCGGAAAACGTCCGATTAGCCATTGTGAAGCTATGTGCATTCCTCAATGCAATCTCTCAGAAGGTGATCGATCCAGAAATCATACCAAGGCTAAGGAGTTATGTGGTGCAATGTCTTGTCAGTTTCGAGCTGGTGTTCCCACCATCCTTCTTCAATATCATGACGCACGTCCTAGTTCATCTAGTCGACAAGATTGTCATTCTGGGCCCCGTATTTCTACACAATATGTACCCCTTTGAGAGGTTCATGGGAGTCCAAAAGAAATATGTCTGTAACCGCGCTAGGCCAGAAGGAAGCATCTCCATGGGCCATCAAACAGAGGATGCCATTGGGTTTTGTGTTGACTTAATTCCTGGCCTTAAGAAGATAGGTCTCCCTAAATTGCGCTATGAGGGGAGACTGACTGGAAAAGGCATGCTTGGAAGGGACTCAATAATATGCAGGGATGGATATTCTTGGTCTCAAGCACACTACAGAGTTCTACAGAACTCTACCTTGGTGACCCCGTATGTCGATGAACACAAGAATAGTCTGCGCTCCAAACACCCGGAGCAGTGCGACGACTGGATTACATGTGAACACATCAGGACTTTCAGCAGTTGGTTGGAAACACGTCTCAGAGGTGACAACACTATTTGTGATGAGCTATACTTGTTGTCCAGGGGACCATCTTCGACTTTTACGATTTGGAAAGGATACAAGATAAATGGGAATACATTTTACACGATTGGCCAAGATCAAAAGAGCATCAACCAAAACAGCGGTGTCCGCTTTGATGCAACAACCGAAAGGGGAAGGGACACATATTATGGTTACATAGTGGACATATAGGAACTTGACTATGGAGTAGATTTTAAGGTTCCTTTGTTTAAGTGCAAATGGGTCAATCTGTCAGGAGGCGGGGTATAGGTAGACCCACAGTACGGAATGACAACAGTGGATCTGAAAAATCTTGGGTACACTGACGAACCGTTCGTCCTAGCCAATGATGTGGCACAGGTTATCTATGTGAAGGACATGTCTACCATACCGAGAAAAAGAAAAGATAAGGAAGCGAATACATCATACGATGAGCCAAAGCGCCACATAGTTCTTTCAAGAAAAAGGGACATCGTGGGAGTGGAGGGCAAGACAAACATGTCTGAAGATTACGAAAAGTTTCATGAAATTCCTCCCTTCAAAGTCAAGGCTGACCCCAGCATCCTAATAAACGATGAAGATTATCCATGGTTACGGCGCAATAAGCAAATGACACAAGCGAAGAAAAAGTGAAGAATTTCTCCCGCAACTATTATGATGATACCATGCCAACTTTGTAACAGACGAGTATGATACCATTGTCTGTTTTGTACATGCACATGCTATGTGGGTGAAATTATGATACCATGCCAACTTTCAACTTTTTCAAAGTTCATTTGAAATGCTTTAATGTCTTATGGTTCGGCCCTCGTAATACCATTAATCCCGGTTCGCTCCTTGTCAACTATGTTCTCACCAAGAACACTCTCAAGAGGGCAGCCACGTGGGCCATTGGTCCCAGTTCGTCTGGACCTTTTGCTCCCGGTTCCACGCACGAACCGGGACCAATGCGCCTCACCCCTAGCCCATGATCATTAGTCCCGGTTTGTGCCACAAACCGGGACTAAAGGGTTGGTCCTGGTTGCGCTCAGAGTTTAGTCCCACCTCGCCAACCGAAGGGCGCTCAAACCGGTTTATAAGCCCGTCCCTCTCTGCCTTGTTGAGCTCCTCTCAAAGTGAAAATAGATGCCCCTATACAGGGAATTTGACCTAAATTCTTAGTGAATTTCTCTGAAATTCATAGAAATTTATTATGAATTTAGGTTGAATTTTCTCTATAGGCGCATCTATGTTCATTTTTTAGTAAAGTTAATCACAAACTTGTGATTCACACAAATTTCAAAGAATTCAAATTTTAACTATTCAAATTTGAAAACTAATGGCACTAACAGAAAGTTTATAATTTTTCTAAAACTAATGGCACTAACAGAAAGTTTATAATTTTACTGACCTAAAAGCAAAAAGTATTAAAAAATAAAGCAAAAAACAAAAGAAAATAAATAATGCAGAAAAGAAAACAAAAAAACTGGAAACAAAATAAAAATAGCACCAATAAGTATTTTGTTGTAAGTAGAAACAAAATAAAATAAATAAAGCAACAAAGAAAACAAAAAAACAAAAAAGTGTTTTCAAATTTGAAAACTAATGGCACTAACAGAAAGTTTATAATTTTTCTAAAACTAAAAGCAAAAAAGAATTAGAAAATAAAGCAAAAAACAAAAGAAAATAAATAATGCAGAAAACAAAACAAAAAACTGGAAAAAAATAAAAATAGCAACAATAAGTAAAGAAAACAAAAAAACAAAAAAATGCCTCCTACTGGGCCCCCACGGCTTGAATTTGACTAGAAACCCTACCATGGGCCAGGATTCAGGCCCGCAGGAGGCCCAGTAGGCCCACAGGCAGATAAGTGACTTTAGGCCCGTAAACCTACATTTGAGAGGAGCTCGAAGTGGTCAGCGCAGCAGCGCTTATAAACCATTGTCGAGCCCTCTCGGCTAGCGAGCTGGGACTAAACATCCCACCGCACCACGCTGCGCCAGTTCCAGCACAAGGCCTTTGGTCACGGTTGGTGCCACTAACCGGGACTAAAGGGGGGCATTGGTCCCGGTTCGTGGCATAAACCGGGACCAATGCCCACCTTTAATCCCGGTTGGTGCCACCAACCGGGACCAAAGGCCACTGCTTCCCGCCCTTTGAGCTGCCGAAAACTGGCCTTTGGTCCCGGTTGGTGGCACCAACCGGGACTAAAGGAGGCATTGGTCCCGGTTGGTGCCACGAACTGGGACCAAAGCCTTTGCTACATAAGCAACACTTGGGGAATTTTTAGATTTCCCTCGCCAGTTGCCCCCGACGACGCCGACGACCTCCTCGACGCCGCCAGGCTGCCCGTGCCGCCCGTTCCTCATCGCCGTCGCCCCGCGCCCCTGCCTCGTGCTGGCCGTTGCCGCCCGCTCCTCGTCGTTGTCGCCCTGCCCCTGCCCCGTCCCGCCCCCGCGCGCCGGCGCCCTCGCCGCCCCCGCCGTCGCCTCGAGCTCCCCTGCTCGCGCGCGCCGCCCCGAGCCCCTGCCACGTGCTCGCCATCGCCGTCGCCCTGCCCCCGCCCCGTCCCGCCCCCGCGCACCGGCCCCACTGTGAGCCGCCGCCCCGGCTCTATTTTTTTATTAGTTTAATTTTTTTGTTCATATATATATATATATATAATGTATATGTGTATGTATGTGGCTATATGTTTTTGTTCATATGTGGCTATATGTTTTTTTATTTTTATTAGTTTAATTTTTTTGTTCATATGTGGTGTATATGTGTATATGGCTATAATGTATATGTGTATGTGATATATATGTGTATGTGTCTCTAATGTATATGTGTATGTGATGTATATGTGTATGTGGCTAGAATATGCTAAATATATACGTCAAAAATGTTTTTTGTTCATAGAAAGTGTTTTGTTCATATATAGAAAGTTTTTATATATGACAATGGATATATATTCGATATATATGAGAAATGATGATCCATGGAAAAGGTTTATATATGCAAAAGTTACAATTTTAGAAAGTTTTATATATCTAGCTAGGAAGGGAAGAAGAAGAAAAAGAATAATGAGAGGAAAAAGGAAATAAGAAGAGGAAAGAAAGAAGAAGAGGAGAGGAAGAAGAGGAGAAATAAATAAGAAGAAGAAAAAAGAAGAAAAGGAAGAAGAGAAGAAGAAAGGAATAGAGGAGAAGAAGAAAAAATAAAAAAAAATTCTATTTTTTCTTCTTCTCCTCTATTCCTTTCTTCTTCTCCTCTTTTTTCTTCTTCTTTTTTTCTTCGATCTTCTCCTCTATTCCTTTCTTCTTCTCCTCTATTCCTTTCTTCTTCTCCTCTTTTTTTTCTTCTTTTTTTTCTTCGATCTTCTCCTTTGTCGTCGTCGATATACCCCCCCCCTCGGCCCTCTCGCTCGACCAAAACTCTCGAGGACACCCAAACCCTAGAGAAAAAACGATGTTGGTCTCCTACCCCCTCCCGCTGCGCCCCTACCCGACAAACTCTCTTGAGGCCACCCAAATTTACCAAGTTAAAAGAGCGTTGTCGTCGAGGCCACCCCAAACCCTTGAAGTGTTGTGTCGAGGCCACCCCAAACCCTTGAAGCGTTGTCTAGGCCACCCCAAACCCTAGAGAAGCAGCATCGAGGCTACTAACATGATTCCTTATTGTGATTAGCTAGCTAGTTCTACATTTGCAACTAATATATATCCATTTGTACCATGTTTGAATAATAATTGACATGTTGTAAATATTTGCAGAAACTATGGAGCACTCCCGAGACGAAGCAACAAAAGCGATGTAGGGGGAGATAATCACAGAAGGAAGTGATGTCGTTGCGTCATTTTTCAACGACATCGTTGGTCAGGAAGGACTGGGTGAAGAAGAGGGCTATGTTCATGATGGCTCCGGCCCATTAATGCCGATACAAGAAGAGGGCTATGTTCATGATGGCTCCGGTGACCCAATGGAGGTACAAGAAGGAGACCTTGGTGACTGCTCCGGTGACTGAATCGAGTCTGGCCAGGTATATATATATATATTAGTTAAGCCCGTGCTGACTAGTTAATCGATGCATTCATTGTTTTGGTATGTGTACACATATTAATTAACTCTCGTCTTTCTTCCTTTTTTAGCCCTCCGGATCGAGCACAACTTCGGTAAGGAGACGAGGCCCGAAGAAAAAGTTGAGCTCGGATGAAAAGTTTGAGATCACAGCAATCGCGCGCGACGGCGAACCGATTGAACCCATCCCGACAAAGAACGCATTTGTTGCTCAGTGCGGGGTTCTTGTTAGGGACAAGATCCCGATCAGCATCCACCAATGGTATAAGCCTAAGGAGGAAGACCCTCAGGTGTCTTATGTCAATGATATGCAGAAAGATGATCTTTGGACTGAGCTGAAGGAAAATTTCACCCTACCGCCAGAGGAGGATCCGGAGAAGCCAGTTAAAGAGCAATTAATCAAGTCTTGTGCTCTTAAGAAGATGGCAGACCTATTCAAGAGGTGGAGGAAAGAGCTGAAAAAGTTTGTCGACAAAGAAGAGACACCAGAATTCATCGGCAAATATGAGAAGATCAGAGATCACTGGCCCGCATTTGTGGCCTACACGACATCGGAAAAGAGTAAGAAGATGTCGGCGACAAACAAGCAAAATGCTATGAAGAAGAAGTTTCACCATCGCACGGGGTCAGGTGGCTACCTCAAAGCCCGGCCTAAGTGGTCCAAGGCTAGGAATGATCTGCTTGATAAAGGGATCGAACCGGAGACAATGAGATGGCCAGACCGTTGCCGGACTTGGTTCTTCGGGGCTGGCGGAACCTTGGACCCTATATCAAGGAAGTGCCGTTGGACGGACGAGCAACTGAAAACACCAGTCACAAGGCTTCGGCAGTATATCGATGCAGTGGAGCAAGGGACGTTCGTTCCAGACAGGGAGAAGGACGAGCTCACAATGGCCCTCGTGAATCCTGAGCACCCTGGACGGACACGAGGCACGCGAGGCTCCATCCCGTGGAAGGTTGGTCTTCCAGACGCAGGGGGTTACAAAACCCACGAGAGGAGGAAGAAACTGGAGCAGAGCCAACTGCAGGCGCTGCACGAAAGGGTAATGGGGCTAGAGGAACGAGAAGCAGATCGCAACAAACGACCTGCCGAAGCTACCCCACCATCTCAGCGGAGAAGCAGCATGGATTCCACCGAGCTGCTTCAGCCAGAGCATGTCTTGACGGCTCCTGCCAGCTATCCCATGGATGCTATCACGGAGGCTCAAAATTGCCACCTTATGACGCGATGGATGAATTTGAAGGTCAAGGCGGCTGTTGGCTCTGTTTATCCTACTAAACACGGCGCAACTTCTCACTGCAGGCCGATTCCAGAAGGATATGCTAGGGTGATGGTGGATGAAATAACGGAGGGATTTGAGGACCTCCTGCTTGACTACCCTACCGGTGAAGGGGAGACTAGGCTGGGTTCTGGTCTACAGACTCCATGCCTATGGCGGAAGGAGCTCATCAACCTTCCGAACTGGATGCCTCCGCCTCCTCCTCCTCCGACGACGAGTCAGGGCACTCCGCCTCCTCCTCCAGCGAGTGACGATCAGGGCACTGGGCCTCCTTCTCTGGCGTGTGGCGGCACTCCGCCTCCTTCTCTGCCTGCGCCGGCGTGCCCGAGCAGCCAGCAGCCTCCTCCTTCTCTGGCGCATGGTGGCACTCCGCCTCCTTCTTCGCCTGCACCGGCGTGCCTGAGCAGCCAACAGCCTCCTCCTTCTCCGGCGCGTGGTGGCACTCCGCTCCTTCTCCGCCTGCGCCGGCGTGCCCGAGCAGCCAGCAGCCTCCTCCTTCTTCACCTCGCCAGGAAGTTCGGAAGAGACTCGCCGCTGCCCCGGCTGCTCCGGCGCGTCGTAGTCCTTCTCCTCCGCCTCGTAAGCAAGCACGAAAGAAGACAGGCACCATAGCCGCTCCGTCTGCTCCGGCGTCTAGCAGTACAGCCAGCAGAGGCGGGAGGCAATATAGATACGGTCCTTCTCTCAAGCCTCTAGAGAAGTTACCTTACGAGAGGACCAAGGAGGAAAACGCGAAGATCGTGCAAGGCGAAGTGGACGACTTATTTGTCGGGTTGAAAGCAAAGAGACATCCACCTCCGGAGGAGAAGGTAGATCCGGTCAAAGCAAAGTGCACTATCGATGCCCTGAGGAAACCACCAAAGTCTCCGCCGAGAACCAACTATGAGCGCATTACTGAACAGACATATCTCAAAGCGGAGCGGTCGGGAAGTACTATGAGTGATAAAAGGTTAAAAGAACGAACAGCTGGGAAAAAAATTTCCCAGCTCGTCGAACAAGCAAAGCAATCGTGCCCCCCTCTCAATGTGTATCGCGGCGACATCGTCGCTAATGCTCCGGGGACAGTGGTCGGTTATGGCAATCTTGGAGATTACCTACCTGACGATCAACTTCCTGATTTCTTGGAGGTGGACGAACACAGATACGAGTACGAGAAGCCTCTCGTCAAAGATGAAAAATCTCTAACAACTATGATGCGAAGATTCCATAATTGGTACATGAAAACCTGCAGAGAGTCTGGGGGGACGAATGCTTTGTATCTGAATATTAAAGAGGAGCACGACTGTCGGTGTCAAAACTGGCTGATCTCGGGTAGGGGGTCCCGAACTATGCGTCTAGGCGGATGGTAACAGGAGACAAGGGACACGATGTTTTTACCCAGGTTCGGGCCCTCTCGATGGAGGTAAAACCCTACTCCTGCTTGATTAATATTGACGACATGGGTAGTACAAGAGTAGATCTACCACGAGATCAGAGAGGCTAAACCCTAGAAGCTAGCCTATGGTATGATTCTTGTTCGTCCTACGGACTAAAACCCTCCGGTTTATATAGACACCGGAGAGGGCTAGGGTTACACAGAGTCGGTTACAATGGGAGGAGATCTACATATCTGTATCGCCAAGCTTGCCTTCCACGCCAAGGAATGTCCCATCCGGACACGGGACGAAGTCTTCAATCTTGTATCTTCATAGTCCAGGAGTTCGGCCAAAGGTTATAGTCTGGTCATCCGGACACCCCCTAATCCAGGACTCCCTCAGTAGCCCCCGAACCAGGCTTCAATGACGATAAGTACGGCACGCAGATTTGTCTTCGGCATTGCAAGGCGGGTTCTTCTCCAAACTCCATATACTTGTTGAATAGTGTCCGGCTTCTGGTGAATGTTGCCCTCCTTGGCTTCTGTGCCCAATAATGGCCATCTTCCACCTGTTAAACGAATGCGAAAATCCAGGGTGTTTTTTCATTTACCTCCCTAGCTGTGCAAATGAGCTGCCTATAAAAGAGATGGGGATTTAGATCCGAATCACACCATCTTCCCTTCGCGAGCTTTCATCGGAGCACATTCGACAGAGATCCATTCCATCATGGCCGGTAGACGCAGCTCCTCCTCTCACCCCCCCCCCCCAGTCCTCAGCTTGGAGATTGGGAGAGATGCTCTGTCCCGCACAGTGAGCTAGTGGCGCTCCAAGCCAAGGGGTTACTCCCCCCGGCCTACATGGTCCCGGTTCGAGCCGGGCTCGCCACCTATAATGGTGGAGAGCAAGCGGAGAGAGTCCCCAATCCCTCCCAAGGAGAGCGGGTATGCCTTGTCCCTTATTTGATAAGAGGGCTCGGATTTCCAATTCATCTGTTTCTCCGAGGGCTCCTGGAGTTCTACAGCCTCCAGTTGCACAGCCTTACGCCTGCCTCCATATTGCATATTGCGGGCTTCGTAGCCCTTTGTGAGCTGTTCTTGGGTATTGAGGCTCATTTCGCGCTGTGGAAGAAGCTGTTCTGCCTCGTCCCCCGTTCTCAGGAGGGGTCGATATATCAAGTGGCCGGAGCCGAACTATGGCGCATCGCCGGGACTGGATATCTATCCGGAACCCCGAAGAAGGCGTCCGAAGACTGGCCTTCAGAATGGTTTTATATAGAAGACGTCCCCTTGCCGGACCCTGTACGGTTCGGCCTCCCTGAGTTCGATAATGCTCCTTTGAAGAAGCGCCTAAGCTGGAGTCCACGGAGCCCTCAGAAGGAAAATGACAAGGATGTCCTTTACCTGATGAACCGGATAAGGTTGTTAGCTCATTCCGGACTGACCATGATCAAGGTCATGGCCATATGCATTATGCGGGGGGTGCAGCCGCTTCAGTACAGAGGCCACCCCATGTGGGATTTCAATGGGGAGGACGATGCCACCCGGTGCGGCCGCAAGGGGCCGGATTCGGCTGCCGCTCTAATGAAGATCTTGTCCGCTTTGTACAAGGGAGAAAGGAGGAATTCCTCCGCGTCAACCCAGGGGGCAGATTTTCTATGTACAATCCTCCAAGCTGGGTAAGCGAATACTTTCACTTACCCATCCGTTTCATATTCCCATAGTTAAGTATTTAGTCTAGCAATTTCAACGCAGGAGCTACGCCAGGCTGTAAAGGAGATAAACAGCCCTCCTCCACAACCCGAGGACCCGGAATGGTCCTTTGACCCAGACTCCCAAGAGGACCCGGACTTATGTGTGGAGCTGATCGACGGGGAGTTTCATCAATTGAGCAAGGATAACGCCTTGGTGGCCATTACGGTCGATTATCCCGGACTACTTCCAGCCTCTCAAGTAACCGAGACCGAAGTCCCAGCATTCTTAAAATGATCCATCCGTGCTTATTTTAGGTCACCGTATACCGATGGTGTTTTTGCAGGGGAAGTCCTTGAGGCGGAGGGCCGAGCCTGCGGTGGCTAGCCAACAAGGGGCATCAAGGTCCGACAGGCTGAAAAGAAGTGCGGTCCGGATTGAGACGCCGGCGCAATGGTATGGCGTGCCATTTTATTCCCAGGTTTTATTCCCTCGAGGCGTACCAATGCTCGTGCTCTCTTCAGGAAAAAGAGCGCTCGCCGGACTATATCCGGAGAGGTTGCCAATCGCGCCCCCATCGGCCAGGCTCCAAGGCTGGGTCCGGAAGCGGAGGCGAGCACGAGGCGCGCACCGGACGCTCCTTCGACAGAGGATGCAGACGGGTTGTCTGCCACCAATTCAGAGGTGGAGAGTGCCATGAACCACAGGCGTCGCCGTATAGTTCTTCGTGACGCTAGTTTCTCCCAAGAGGCGTTAGATGCCTTCAATACGGGAGATGCGTACCTCCGTGCCGCTCAAGATGGTCTAGCCAGAGCCACAGAGCAGTATGTAAAAGACATACGGGTGAGAAAATTTTATGGTTATATCTGTCAATAGCCCCCGAGACTTGAAACAGTTAGAATAACTGATTTAAGGATCATTTGTTATGCAGGATCTTACGAAAAGAATACCCAACTGTCCCAGGAGCTGGAAGAGTGCAAATCCCAACTTGAGGCCGCACTAGCCGCGGCAGGGGAGGCCAAGGAGACCCCCTCTGGTAATATATGCTTCGAAAGATAAGTATGTTGCGAAGTGCGGCATGTGTAAAAATCTGACAATAACATTGCAGATGGCGCCAGAGTGGATCCGGACAAACAACAACTCTTACGCCGGTTAAAGACCGGTGAGAGCGTGCTTACGAGGGTGAGGCAAGAGAAGAATAAGCTCCAAGATGCCAACACCCAGCTGGGCGAGGAACTAAAGGATGTTCGTGCTCAACTGTCGGACTCCGTGAAGGAGAATCGGCGGCTTCGACGCGGCATTTTTAGTAAGTGCTTGAACGAACTTCGAAAAAAAAAGAGTTCGGCGAGGAAGTCAATTGACAGAGTTATGTCTGTAGGTATGCTGACAGGTCGACCTGCAGAGGAAATGCCCGGTTCTACGGGTGACCTTCTTCTCGAGCTCTCACAACTGCACGAACAAGTTCGACAGGTGATGCAAGGTGTCACCCAGGCCTTGTGGCCATCCGTCTCCCTGCCCGAAGGCCTCGATGAGCTTGCAGAGAAGCTGAAGGGAGCGTGGCGGCGCTTCCGATTATGGAAGATATCGGCCTGCTGTCAAGGCGCCAGGGAGGCCTGGGCCATGGTGAAGACGCGGTACACGAAGGCTGACCCAAACCACATGGCCGAGGTTGGACCTGTAGGGCCCGATGGGAAGGAGATCCCTGTCAGTTTAGTGTACGGCCAGGTAGAGTTGGCCGCCAAATATTCCCAACAGGACTGTAAACTAGACGGCCTGCTGGATGGTATTGAAGAGGAATATACCCAGTCAAATTGACTTTGTAATTTAAGATGACATGTAAAATGCCTTCTAGCCGGATTGTAGATCCTTTGTCATGGCGGACCTTTTCGCTTCAACCTCGGGACTCGATAGTCCAGAGTGTGTCCGAATACCCTCTCGGTTATGTAAGAACCGGGGCATCCGTGGAGACCAGGCGTAGGGGTCATTAGTGCTTGAACAGACAAGTTCCCAACTAGTTATGTTATATTACATGGTTAGTAAGAAACATCTTCCAGGGAGAATAGTTCCGTTAGGGGTTTCTTTCCCTGGGAGGCATGCCCTAAAGTGCATGTCCGGACTACGAAAAAAGCAGAAAAACATCTGGGGGCAGATAAATAAACGAGTAAGAAATCATCTTTTAGTTCACCGACCGAATATTCCCTTAAAAATGCTAGATTTCGGCTTCACCCAGTCTGAGGTACACATCCAGCTGACCCGGCAGTAACAATCGCAGAGGTGCTCCCTTTACCGCCTAGCCGAACAATCGGGAACATAGGGGTAAGCACAGGAGCCAGGCAACCCAGCTTGGCCAAAACTTAAGTCATATCGATGCATATAATGGTGAATAAAAGGTACATGTGGAAGTGTGACACATGTGTTGGGCATGAGGCCCGTATAAACAAGCTTCTGTTAAATAAGCCCCCAGGTATAATGAGCGCCGATAGCGCGTCAATTGTTTGCGAACAAGGCGCAAACGAGCCCTCAAAGTCTGTAAGAGAAAAAAGGAGGGAGAAGGAGAGAAATATAAGACAGCTAATATGTAAAAAATAGATAGAGGAAGGAGACGAACATAGAGTCCGGCGCTAGGCGTAGAATCTTCATAGACAGGCTGCGTTCCATGGGTTCACCTCGTGTCGGTTATCCGATGCATCTCGTAGACAGTACGCTCCACCAGTCAGGACTTGGTCAATGATGAAGGGACCTTCCCATTTGGGCTTGAGTTTGTCCTTTTTCTTGTCCGGCAGGCGTAGAACTAACTCGCCAACATTGTAAGTTTTGGCCCATACTTCCCTGCTTTGATATCTTCGAGCTTGCTGTTGATAGAATGTGGAACGGGCTTTTGCCACGTCATGCTCCTCCTCCAAGGCGTCCAAGTTGTCCTGCCGATCGAGTTCGGCTTCTCTTTCTTCGTACATGCGCACGCAAGGTGAGTCATGAATTATGTCGCAGGGCAGAACTGCCTCTGCGCCGTATACCATAAAAATGGTGTGAATCCGGTGGTACGATTCGGTGTGGTCCGCAGCCCCCAGAGTACGGAGTCGAGCTCCTCTACCCAGTGCGTATTAGATTCCTTTGAGGGATCGCACTAATCTGGGTTTGATGCCGCTCATGATTAGACCATTTGCTCGCTCGACTTGACCGTTAGATTGTGGGTGATAGACTGAAGCGTAGTCGAGCTTGATGCTCAGGTTTTTGCACCAAAGTTTGACCTCGTCGGCCGTAAAGTTCGTGTCGTTCTCAGTGATGATGCTATGGGGGACGTCGTAACGGTGTACGACCCCTGATATGAAGTCTATCACTGGTCCGGATTCGGCCGTCTTGACAGGCTTGGCCTCTATCCATTTGGTGAATTTGTCCACCATGACCTGTAAGTATTTTTGCTTGTGGGTTCCTCCTTTAAGGGGTCCAACCATGTCAAGCCCCCAGACCGCAAAGGGCCAGGTGATGGGTATAGTTTGGAGGGTGGTGGGTGGCATATGGCTTCGGTTAGCAAAGAGTTGGCAACCGACGCATCCTTGGACTAAGTCCTGAGCATCTGCCCGGGCCGTCGTCCAATAAAATCATGTATGGAAGGCCTTGATTACAAGGGCCCGGGCTGCAGCATGGTGCCCGCCGAGTCCGGCATGAATTTCAGCCAGGAGATTTCTCCCTTCCTCTTCGGAGATACACCTTTGAAGGACTCCGGTGGTGCTTTTCTTATAAAGCTCTCCCTCGTGGACTTTATAGGCTTTAGATCGCCGAACTATGCAGCGTGCCTTGTTTTGGTCTTCTGGAAGTTCCTGCCTGGTCAGGTAGGCTAGGAATGGTTTTGTCCACGAGGCAATGACTGCCATTATTTCGTTGGCTGATGATGTTACTTCGTTGGTCGAGCCTCCTGATGTGTCAAAATGTTTGGTGTCGGGCGGTGCGGTTGGATCCAGGCTGTTATTTGCGAATTCCCCTTCCCATGATACGGATGGCTTGAATAGCATTTCTAAGAAAATGTTGGGGGGGAGACTACACCGCGCTTCGCGCTGATGCGTGCCAAGATGTCTGTTGCCTGATTGTTTTCCCGGGCTATATGGTGAAATTCAAGCCCTTCGAACCGACCTGACATTTTTAGGATGGCGTTGCGATAAGCTGCCATTTTCGGATCCTTGGCATCAAAGTCTCCATTTATTTGGGATATCGCGAGGTTCGAATCCCCGCGCACCTCTAGGTGTTGAATGCCCATGGAGACTGCCATCTGGAGACCGTGTAGAAGGGCCTCGTATTCGGCTGCATTATTGGAGTCTGTATACATTATCTAGAGTACGTATTGAACTGTATCTCCTGTTGGGGACGTCAAAACAACGCCAGCCCCCAGACCAGCTAACATTTTGGAGCCATCGAAGTGCGTGACCCAATTGGAATTATGTGCCGTACTATTTAGGGAGTTCGGCTTCAGTCCATTCGGCGAAAAAGTTGGCCAAAACTTGCGACTTGATAGCTCGCCATGGCTTGTAGGTTATGTCGAACGGGAGGAGCTCAATGGCCATTTGGCAATCCGGCCCGTCGCGTCGCGGTTGTTTATAATGTCGTTAATAGTACTTCGGAAGCTACTGTTATTGAACACTCTTGAAAGTAGTGTCGCAGCTTCCGGGATGCCATAAAGACTGCGTACGCTATCTTTTGATAATGCGGGTACCGTGACTTGCATGGAGTGAGGATAGTGGACACGTAGTAAACTGGTTTTTGAAGGGGATATTTTGTTTCCGTCTGTTTCTCATTCGACGGCGAGCACTGCGCTTACAACTTGATGAGTTGCCGCAATGTATAATAGCATTGGTTTGCCGATGTTAGGCGCGGCCAGGACCGGGTTTGTTGCCAATATGGATTTTATTTCTTCGAGTCCGGCCGTGGCGGCATCCGTCCACTCGAAGTGTTCGGTGCGCCGGAGGAGGCGATAAAGGGGTAATGCCTTTTCTCCCAAGCGGGAGATAAAGCGGCTTAGAGCCGCCACGCATCCAGTCAATTTTTGTATTTGTTTGAGGTCTTTTGGAATGTCCAATTGTGACAGAGCTCGGATCTTGGCTGGGTTTGCTTCAATTCCTCTACCCGATACAATGAAGCCCAAGAGCTTTCCGGCTGGTATGCCGAAAACGCATTTTTCCGGATTAAGCTTGATGTCATATGTCCGGAGGTTATCGAATGTGAGCCTCAAGTCGTCTACTAGAGTTTCGACATGCTTGGTTTTGACGACCACGTCATCTACGTATGCCTCCACTGTTTTGCCGATCTGGTTTGCCAGACATGTCTGAATCATGCGCTGATATGTTGCGCCGGTGTTTTTGAGCCCTAAGGGCATTGTGTTGAAGCAGAATGGGCTGTATGGGGTGATGAATGCCATTGCGGCTTGGTCTGGCTCTGCCATCTTAATTTGATGGTAGCCGGAGTGTTGGGGAACGTTGCAGAAAATTAAAAATTTTCCTACGGTTTCACCAAGATCCATCTATGAGTTCATCTAAGCAACGAGTCAAGGGAGTGAGTTTGCATCTACATACCACTTGTAGATCGAGTGCAGAAGCGTTCAAGGGGATGATGATGATGGAGTCGTACTCGTCGTGATTCAGATCACCGATGACCAAGTGCTGAACGGACAACACCTCCGCGTTCAACACACGTATGGTACGGGCGACGTCTCCTTCAGCTTGATCCAGCAAGGAGGAAGGAGAGGATGAGGAAGACAGCTCCAACGGCAGCACGACGGCGTGGTGTAGTTGGTGCAGCAGTACTCCGACAGGGCTTCGCCAAGCACGTACGGAGGAGGAGAGGTGTTGGGGAGGGGAGGGGCTGCGCCTTGGCTTGTGGTGTTGCTGCCCTCCCCTCACCCCTCTATTTATACGGGAAGGGGCAAGGGGGGCCGGCCCTCTAGGGGAAACCCTAGAGGGGGGCGGCGGCCAAAGGGAGAGGGGAAAGAGGGGAGGCTTGCCCCCCAAGCTAGGGGGGCGCCCCCTTTAGGGTTTCCCCCTCCCATGCCTTAGCCGCATGGGCCTAGGTGGGGAGGCGCGCCCAGCCCACCAGGGGCTGGCTCCCTCTCCCACACAGCCCATGTGGCCCCCTGGGGAGGGGTGGCCCCTCCCGGTGGACCCCGGAACCCTTTCGGTGGCCCCGGTACAATACCGCTATGCCCCTGAAACTTTCCGGAGTCCGTTTAACAACTTTCCATATATAAATCTTTACCTACGGACCATTCCGGAACTCCTTGTGACGTCCGGGATCTCATCCGGGACTCCGAACAACATTCGGTAATCACATACAAGTCTTCCTAATAACCCTAGCGTCACTGAAACTTAAGTGTGTAGACCCTACGGGTTCGCGAGACATGCAGACATGACCGAGATGCTCTCAGGTCAATAACCAACCGCGGGATCTGGATACCCATGTTGGCTCCCACATGCTCCTCGATGTTGTCATCGGATGAACCACGATGTCAAGGGTTCAAGCAACCCCGTATACTATTCCCTTTATCAGACGGTATGTTACTTGCCCGAGACTCGATCGTCGGTATCCCAATACCTCGTTCAGTCTCGTTACCGGCAAGTCACTTTACTCGTACCGTAATGCATGATCCCGTGACCAGACACTTGGCCACCTTGAGCTCATTATGATGATGCACTACCGAGTGGGCCCAGTGATACCTCTCCGTAACACGGAATGACAAATCCCAGTCTCGATCCGTGTCAACCCAACAGACACTTTCGGAGATACCTGTAATGCACCTTTATAGTCACCCAGTTACGTTGTGACGTTTGGTACACCCAAAGCACTCCTACGGTATCCGGGAGTTACACGATCTCATGGTCTAAGGAAGAGATACTTGACATTGGAAAAGCTCTAGCAAACGAACTAACCGACCTTTGTGCTATGCTTAGGATTGGGTCTTGTCCATCACATCATTCTCCTAATGATGTGATCCCGTTATCAACGACATCCAATGTCCATAGCCAGGAAACCATGACTATCTGTTGATCACAACGAGCTAGTCAACTAGAGGCTCACTAGGGACATATTGTGGTCTATGTATTCACACGTGTATTACGATTTCCGGATAATACAGTTATAGCATGAATAAAAGACTATTATCATGAACAAAGAAATATAATAATAACACTTTTATTATTGCCTCTAGGGCATATTTCCAACAGTCTCCCACTTGCACTAGAGTCAATAATCTAGTTACATTGTGATGAATCGAACACCCATAGAGTTCTGGTGTTGATCATGTTTCGCTCGCGAGAGAGGTTTAGTCAACGGATCTGCGACATTCAGATCCGTATGTACTTTGCAAATTTCTATGTCTCCATCTTGAACATTTTCACGGATGGAGTTGAAACGACGCTTGATGTGCCTGGTCTTCTTGTGAAATCTGGGCTCCTTCGCAAGGGCAATAGCTCCAGTATTGTCACAGAAAAGTTTGATCGGCCCCGACGCATTGGGTATGACTCCTAGGTCGGTGATGAACTCCTTCACCCAAATAGCTTCATGCGCTGCCTCCGAGGCTGCCATGTACTCCGCTTCACATGTAGATCCCGCCACGACGCTCTGCTTGCAGCTGCACCAGCTTACTGCTCCACCATTCAACATATACACGTATCCGGTTTGTGACTTAGAGTCATCCAGATCTGTGTCGAAGCTAGCGTCGACGTAACCCTTTACGACGAGCTCTTCGTCACCTCCATAAACGAGAAACATGTCCTTTGTCCTTTTCAGGTACTTCAGGATATTCTTGACCGCTGTCCAGTGTTCCTTGCCGGGATTACTTTGGTACCTTCCTACCAAACTTACGGCAAGGTTTACATCAGGTCTGGTACACAGCATGGCATACATAATAGATCCTATGGCTGAAGCATAGGGGATGACACTCATCTCTTCTATATCTTTTGCCGTGGTCGGGCATTGAGCCGAGCTCAATCTCACACCTTGCAATACAGGCAAGAACCCCTTCTTGGACTGATCCATTTTGAACTTCTTCAAAATTTATCAAGGTATGTGCTTTGTGAAAGACCTATGAGGCGTCTCGATCTATTTCTATAGATCTTGATGCCTAATATATAAGCAGCTTCTCCAAGGTCCTTCATTGAAAAACACTTATTCAAGTAGGCCTTAATGCTGTCCAAGAATTCTATATCATTTCCCATCAAAAGTATGTCATCTACATATAATATGAGAAATGCTACAGAGCTCCCACTCACTTTCTTGTAAACGCAGGCTTCTCCATAAGTCTGCATAAACCCAAACGCTTTGATCATCTCATCAAAGCGAATGTTCCAACTCCGAGATGCTTGCACCAGCCCATAAATGGATCGCTGGAGCTTGCATACTTTGTTAGCGTTCTTAGGATCGACAAAACCTTCCGGCTGCATCATATACAGTTCTTCCTTAAGATAACCGTTAAGGAATGCCGTTTTGACGTCCATCTGCCATATCTCATAATCATAGTATGCGGCAATTGCTAACATGATTCGGACGGACTTAAGCTTCGCTACGGGAGAGAAAGTCTCATCGTAGTCAATCCCTTGAACTTGCCGATAACCCTTAGCGACAAGTCGAGCTTTATAGATGGTAACATTACCATCCGCGTCCGTCTTCTTCTTAAAGATCCATTTGTTTTCTATCGCTCGCCGATCATCGGGCAAGTCAGTCAAAGTCCATACTTTGTTTTCATACATGGATTCTATCTCGGATTTCATGGCTTCTAGCCATTTGTTGGAATCTGGACCCGCCATAGCTTCTTCATAGTTCGAAGGTTCACCGTTGTCTAACAACATGATTTCCAGGACAGGGTTGCCGTACCACTCTGGTGCGGAACGTGTCCTTGTGGACCTACGAAGTTCAGTAGCAACTTGATCCGAAGTACCTTGATCATCATTATTTTCCTCTTCAGTTGGTGTAGGCATCACAGGAACATTTTCCTGGGCTGCACTACTTTCCGGTTCAAGAGGTAGTACTTCATCGAGTTCTACTTTCCTCCCACTTACTTCTTTCGAGAGAAACTCTTTTTCCAGAAAGGATCCGTTCTTGGCAACAAAGATCTTGCCCTCGGATCTTAAGTAGAAGGTATACCCAATGGTTTCCTTAGGGTATCCTATGAAGACGCATTTTTCCGACTTGGGTTCGAGCTTTTCAGGTTGAAGTTTCTTGACATAAGCATCGCATCCCCAAACTTTTAGAAACGACAGCTTAGGTTTCTTCCCAAACCATAATTCATACGGTGTCGTCTCAACGGATTTAGACGGTGCCCTATTTAAAGTGAATGTAGCTGTCTCTAGAGCGTATCCCCAAAATGATAGTGGTAAATCGGTAAGAGACATCATAGACCGCACCATATCTAATAGAGTGCGATTACGACGTTCGGACACACCGTTACGCTGAGGTGTTCCAGGCGGCGTGAGTTGTGAAACGATTCCACATTTCCTTAAGTGTGTACCAAATTCGTGACTTAAGTATTCTCCTCCACGATCTGATCGTAGGAATTTTATCTTTCGGTCACGTTGATTCTCTACCTCATTCTGAAATTCCTTGAACTTTTCAAAGGTCTCAGACTTGTGTTTCATTAAGTAGACATACCCATATCTACTCAAGTCATCAGTGAGAGTGAGAACATAACGATATCCTCCGCGAGCCTCAACACTCATTGGACCGCACACATCGGTATGTATGATTTCCAACAAGTTGGTTGCTCGCTCCATTGTTCCGGAGAACGGAGTCTTGGTCATCTTGCCCATGAGGCATGGTTCGCATGTGTCAAATGATTCATAATCGAGAGACTCCAAAAGTCCATCAGCATGGAGCTTCTTCATGCGCTTGACACCAATGTGACCAAGGCGGCAGTGCCACAAGTATGTGGGACTATCGTTATCAACTTTACATCTTTTGGTATTCACACTATGAATATGTGTAACATTACGCTCGAGATTCATTAAGAATAAACCATTGACCATCGGAGCATGACCATAAAACATATCTCTCATATAAATAGAACAACCATTATTCTCGGATTTAAATGAGTAGCCATCTCGTATTAAACGAGATCCAGATACAATGTTCATGCTCAAACTTGGCACTAAATAACAATTATTAAGGTTCAAACTAATCCCGTGGGTAAATGTAGAGGTAGCGTGCCGACGGCGATCACATCGACTCTGGAACCATTCCCGACGCGCATCGTCACCTCGTCCTTCGCCAGTCTCCGCTTATTCCGCAGCTCCTGCTGTGAGTTACAAATATGAGCAACGGCACCGGTATCAAATACCCAGGAGTTACTACGAGTACTGGTAAGGTACACATCAATTACATGTATATCAAATATACCTTTAGTGTTGCCGGCCTTCTTATCCGCTAAGTATTTGGGGCAGTTCCGCTTCCAGTGACCCTTCCCCTTGCAATAAAAGCACTCAGTCTCAGGCTTGGGTCCATTCTTTGACTTCTTCCCGGCAACTGGCTTACCGGGCGCGGCAACCTCCTTGCCGTCCTTCTTGAAGTTCTTCTTACCCTTGCCCTTCTTGAACTTAGTGGTCTTATTGACCATCAACACTTGATGTTCTTTCTTGATTTCAACCTCTGCTGACTTCAGCATAGAAAATACTTCAGGAATGGTCTTTACCATCCCCTGCATATTGTAGTTCATCACAAAGCTCTTGTAGCTTGGTGGGAGCGACTGAAGGATTCTGTCAATGACTGCCTCATCAGGGAGGTTAATATTCAGCTGGGTCATACGGTTGTGCAACCCAGACATCTTGAGTATGTGCTCACTGACAGAACTATTTTCCTCCATCTTACAACTATAGAACTTGTCGGAGATGTCATATCTCTCGACCCGGGCGTGAGCTTGGAAAACTAGTTTCAGCTCCTCGAACATCTCATATGCTCCGTGATGCTCAAAACGCTTTTGGAGCCCCGGTTCTAAGCTGTAAAGCATGCCGCACTGAACGAGGGAGTAATCATCAGCACGAGACTGCCAAGCATTCATAATGTCTTGGTTCTCTGGGACGGGAGCGTCACCTAGCGGTCCTTCTAGGACATATTGTTTCCTGGCAGCTATGAGGATGATCCTCAGGTTCCGGACCCAGTCCGTATAGTTGCTGCCATCATCTTTCAGCTTGGTTTTCTCTAGGAACGCGTTGAAGTTCATGTTGACATGAGCGTTGGCCATTTGATCTACAAGACATATTATGCAAAAGGTTTTAGACTAAGTTCATGATAATTAAGTTCATCTAATCAAATTATTGAATGAACTCCCACTCAGATTAGACATCCCTCTAGTCATCTAAGTGTTACACGATCCGAGTCGACTAGGCCGTGTCCGATCATCACGTGAGACGGACTAGTCATCGTCGGTGAACATTCTCATGTTGATCGTATCTTCCATACGACTCGTGTTCGACCTTTCGGTCTCCGTGTTCCGAGGCCATGTCTGTACATGCTAGGCTCGTCAAGTTAACCCTAAGTGTTTTGCATGTGTAAAACTGTCTTACACCCGTTGTATGTGAACGTAAGGATCTATCACACCCGATCATCACGTGGTGCTTCGAAACGACGAACTTTAGCAACGGTGCACAGTTAGGGGAGAACACTTCTTGAAATTGTTGTAAGGGATCATCTTATTTACTACCGTCGTTCTAAGTAAACAAGATGCATAAACATAATAAACATCACATGCAATTATATAAAGTAGTGACATGATATGGCCAATATCATATAGCTCCTTTGATCTTCATCTTCGGGGCTCCATGATCATCTTGTCACCGGCATGACACCATGATCTCCATCATCATGATCTCCATCATCGTGTCTTCATGAAGTTGTCACGCCAACGACTACTTCTACTTCTATGACTAACGCGTTTAGCAATAAAGTAAAGTAGTTTACATGGCGTTCTTCAATGACACGCAGGTCATACAAAATAAAGACAACTCCTATGGCTCCTGCCGGTTGTCATACTCATCGACATGCAAGTCGTGATTCCTATTACAAGAACATGATCTCATACATCACAATATATCATTCATCATTCATCACAACTTCTGGCCATATCACATCACATGACAATTGCTGCAAAAACAAGTTAGACGTCCTCTAATTGTTGTTGCATCTTTTACGTGGCTGCAATTGGGTTCTAGCAAGAACGTTTTCTTACCTACGAATAACCACAACGTGATCTTGTCAACTTCTATTTACCCTTCATAAGGACCCTTTTCATCGAATCCACTTCAACTAAAGTGGGAGAGACAGACACCCGCCAGCCACCTTATGCAACTAGTGCATGTTAGTCGGTGGAACCGGTCTCACGTAAGCGTACGTGTAAGGTTGGTCCGGGCCGCTTCATCCCACAATACCGCTGAAGCAAGATAAGACTAGTAGCGGCAAGCAAGTTGACAAGATCTACGCCCACAACAAAATTGTGTTCTACTCGTGCAAAGAGAACTACGCATAGACCTAGCTCATGATGCCACTGTTGGGGAACGTTGCAGAAAATTAAAATTTTTCCTACGGTTTCACCAAGATCCATCTATGAGTTCATCTAAGCAACGAGTCAAGGGAGTGAGTTTGCATCTACATACCACTTGTAGATCGAGTGCGGAAGCGTTCAAGGGGATGGTGATGATGGAGTCGTACTCGACGTGATTCGGATCACCGATGACCAAGTGCTGAACGGACAGCACCTCCGCGTTCAACACACGTACGGTACGGGCGACGTCTCCTCCGTCTTGATCCAGCAAGGAGGAAGGAGAGGTTGAGGAAGACAGCTCCAACGGCAGCACGACGGCGTGGTGTTGTTGGTGCAGCAGTACTCCGACAGGGCTTCGCCAAGCACGTACGGAGGAGGAGAGGTGTTGGGGAGGGGAGGGGCTGCGCCTTGGCTTGTGGTGTTGCTGCCCTCCCCTCACCCCTCTATTTATAGGGGAAGGGGCAAGGGGGGCCGGCCCTCTAGGGGAAACCCTAGAGGGGGGCGGCGGCCAAAGGGAGAGGGGAAAGAGGGGAGGCTTGCCCCCCAAGCTAGGGGGGCGCCCCCTTTAGGGTTTCCCCCTCCCATGCCTTAGCCGCATGGGCCTAGGTGGGGAGGCGCGCCCAGCCCACCAGGGGCTGGCTCCCTCTCCCACACAGCCCATGTGGCCCCCCGGGGAGGGGTGGCCCCTCCCGGTGGACCCCCGGAACCCTTCCAGTGGCCCCGGTACAATACCGGTATGCCCCCGAAACTTTCCGGAGTCCGTTTAACAACTTTCCATATATAAATCTTTACCTCCGGACCATTCCGGAACTCCTCGTGACGTCCGGGATCTCATCCGGGACTCCGAACAACATTCGGTAATCACATACAAGTCTTCCTAATAACCCTAGCGTCACCGAACCTTAAGTGTGTAGACCCTACGGGTTCGGGAGACATGCAGACATGACCGAGATGCTCTCAGGTCAATAACCAACAGCGGGATCTGGATACCCATGTTGGCTCCCACATGCTCCTCGATGTTGTCATCGGATGAACCACGATGTCAAGGGTTCAAGCAACCCCGTATACTATTCCCTTTGTCAGACGGTATGTTACTTGCCCGAGACTCGATCGTCGGTATCCCAATACCTCGTTCAGTCTCGTTACCGGCAAGTCACTTTACTCGTACCGTAATGCATGATCCCGTGACCAGACACTTGGCCACCTTGAGCTCATTATGATGATGCACTACCGAGTGGGCCCAGTGATACCTCTCCGTAACACGGAGTGACAAATCCCAGTCTCGATCCGTGTCAACCCAACAGACACTTTCGGAGATACCTGTAATGCACCTTTATAGTCACCCAGTTACGTTGTGACGTTTGGTACACCCAAAGCACTCCTACGGTATCCGGGAGTTACACGATCTCATGGTCTAAGGAAGAGATACTTGACATTGGAAAAGCTCTAGCAAACGAACTAACCGACTTTTGTGCTATGCTTAGGATTGGGTCTTGTCCATCACATCATTCTCCTAATTATGTGATCCCGTTATCAACGACATCCAATGTCCATAGCCAGGAAACCATGACTATCTGTTGATCACAACGAGCTAGTCAACTAGAGGCTCACTAGGGACATATTGTGGTCTATGTATTCACACGTGTATTACGATTTCCGGATAATACAGTTATAGCATGAATAAAAGACTATTATCATGAACAAAGAAATATAATAATAACACTTTTATTATTGCCTCTAGGGCATATTTCCAACACGGAGTATGCGTCGAGGAAACACAATGAACCGTGTCCTGCGGTGGCGTCGATAATTTGATCGATGCGGGGGAGGGGGAAGGGATCCTTTGGGCAAGCCTTGTTGAGGTCCTTGAAATCGACACATAGGCGCTAGGATTTGTCCTTCTTTGGTACCATCACAAGGTTTGCTAACCGGATGTTTTATGTCTCTGATGAATCCGGCCTCCAGTAGTTTGGCTAGCTCCTCTCCGATGGCTTGTCTCTTGGGTTCGGAGAAACGCCGAAGAGCCTGCTTGACAGGCTTGAATCCTTTTAGGATGTTTAGGTTGTGCTCGGCCAGCCTGCGTGGGATTCCTGGCATGTCTGAAGGGTGCCAGGCAAAAATGTCCCAATTTTCGCATAGGAATTCTCGTAGTGCAGCGTCTACATCAGGGTTTAATTGCGCCCCGATGGAGGCCGTTTTTGTAGGGTCCGTTGGGTGGACTTGGAATTTGACTATTTCGTCCGCCGGTTTAAAGGAGGTGGACTTGGATCTTTTATCGAGTATCACGTCGTCCCTATTCACCGTGGAGCACAGCGCAGTTAGTTCTTCGGCCGCTAGGGCTTCGGAAAGTGCCTCAAGGGCCAGTGCGGCTGTCTTGTTTTCAGCGCGGAGTGATGTGTCCGGGTCACTAGCAAGAGTGATGATTCCGTTGGGTCCGGGCATTTTGAGCTTCATGTACCCGTAATGGGGTATTGCTTGAAAAATTGTGAATACCTCTCGCCCTAATAGAGCGTGGTATCCGCTGCTGAACAGGGCCACTTGAAATGTGACCTCCTCGGATCTGTAATTATCCGGTGTGCCGAACACCACATCCAGTGTGATTTTTCCTGTACAGCACGCTTCTCGACTGGGGATTATTCCTCTAAAGGTTGTGTTGCTTCGCTCAATGCGGCTCTAGTCTATTTCCATTTTTCGAAGGGTTTCCTCATAAATGAGGTTCAATCCCCTGCCACCGTCCATGAGTACATTGGTAAGTCGAAAGCCGTCCACTATTGGACTGAGGACCAATGCGGCTAGTGCCCGTGCTGTTCGGAATTTAGGTTCATCACTAGCATTAAAGGTAATAGTCGTGTCACTCCATGGGTTTATTGTTGCTACTTGGTAGACTTCGGCAAGGCTGCGGAGTGTTCATTTCCGCATATTATTTGATGCAAAAGTCTTGAAGACTATTAATACCGTACTAGTATCCCTGGGGTGGTGCTCTGTGAATTCTGGAGTTAGAAGCTCCTCGCCACTTCTGGCCACCTGCCGGAGTATCCAACATGCTCTAAGGCTATGAGTTGGTGTGGCGCCCTCTGTACTATGAATTTTACAGGGTCCATTGAGCCATCCCTCCAGTACGGTTCCATGCTCTATAGAGGGTTTTTGCCTTTTGGTGTTTGACCCAGGTGCCTGGCGATAATGCACCATTTTATTTCGGACTGGGGTTGTATTCAGGGCCGAATTGTCCCAAAAATTTATTTTGGTTTTCCATGTGCTTTCCATCGCACAGTACTTTTGTACTATGGATGCCAAGTCGGCGAAGCATGTAATTTCACGGCGACTTATGGCGTTGAGGATTCCCTTGTCCGTGCAATTATTGCAGAAGAATGAAATTGCATCCTCCTCGCGGGAAGGAGAAATCTGGCCCAGTAATGGTGTACTGTTTCTTCGGGCTCTTGCCGAATTTGGGATAAATCCCTTATATTTGGGTGGGCGGGTGGAATTAAATCCGGGACCTCGCCCAATCTGAGACTCAGGGGCCAAGGAGTTTCCGAACTCGGAAGCTTGTGTTCTTGGATATCGTCCAATGAATCTAGCCCGCTGCCTGACTTTAGGTTCAGGGCTTGAGTGACGTCCTCCCCTCCGCGGGTATCCAGCTTAGAGGGATCGGGAATCCGGACATAACTAGTCCTTAAGATAGATGAAGGATTGCCGCATTGTTCCTCCACCACTGCAACGTGGTGGGTGACCTGGAGAGAGTTAATCTCTCTCAGATCGGGTTTAAGCCCAATCTGATCGTAGTCTGTAGCGACTCCCAGGGCGGCGATGCGATCCAAGAGCTCGTTAAAGGAAGAGAGCTCCATCGGATCTAGCTGCTCGACGAGTTCCGAGTTGACGTGGAGATTGCTTTCGATGACCCAAGAAGTCATCGTCGGCGCGGTGGCCGAACAGGCGGTCATAAGAAAACCGCCTAGCCGGAGAGTTTGGCCGATAGCCAAAGCTCCTTTAGCAACAGTGTCGTCTTTAAAGACGGGATGAGGCATCCTTCCTGATAGTGACGGCACAGCGGAACTCTCAATGAAAGCACTAATGTCGGTGTCAAAACCGGCGGATCTCGGGTAGGGGGTCTCGAACTGTGCGTCTAGGCGAATGGTAACAGGAGACAAGGGACACGATGTTTTTACCCAGGTTCGGGCCCTCTCGATGGAGGTAAAACCCTACTCCTGCTTGATTAATATTGATGATATGGGTAGTACAAGAGTAGATCTACCACGAGATCAGAGAGGCTAAACCCTAGAAGCTAGCCTATGGTATGATTCTTGTTCGTCCTACGGACTAAAACCCTCCGGTTTATATAGACACTAGAGAGGGCTAGGGTTACACAGAGTCGGTTACAATGGAAGGAGATCTACATATCCGTATCGCCAAGCTTGCCTTCCACGCCAAGGAATGTCCCATCCGGACACGGGAAGAAGTCTTCAATCTTGTATCTTCATAGTCCAGGAGTCCGGCCATAGGTTATAGTCCGGTCATCCGGACACCCCCTAATCCAGGACTCCCTCAACGACCTTGTTGGAACTGATATGTTGACTGTTCCATTTGATGAGTTCTTCGCGTTCTTCAATCAAAAGGCCCTTGATAAACTAACGGTCTTTTGCTACTGTCTGTAAGTACTATTTTTGTCATTAAGTCTCTATATATAGCTCGGCTCTTTCATTGCATGTATTTATAATTAATTATCCTCACTATATTATGCAGATTGAAGATCGTCGAGTGCAAAAAACAAGAAATGTGTGATATTGGGTTTATTAACACAAATATCATAGATGATTTTCTGGTTAAAAAGCACGCCGAAGAGGCCGAGGCCAGCTTGCTACAATCGTTGATCAAAAATCAAAACAAAGATTTAATACTCTTTCCTTACAACTTCCAGTGAGTGTTACTGTCGTGTGCATATTCGGTTTCCCTTATTACTCGAGCGAGGTTATAGTAATGGTAATTGATGAGTTATGCATGCGTGTGCAGATTCCACTATGTTCTTCTGGAGATTAAGCTTGAGCGGGGAGTAGTAAACGTCTTAGACTCGAGACGAAAGATCCCTAAACCTATGCGGACATGACTAATTTGCTCAACAACTAAGTTCAATCGATCATTTATCGCACCATATCGGCAACTTTTTGTTCATTTCCTGATATCTCAAGTAATAATAATTATTTTCTTTGTCTTGCAGGGTTTGGAAACAGTTCACCACAGAAGTTCCGGCACTGTCGAAGGAGTTGCGATATACATACCCGAAAGTAAGTACTACTAGCTAGCTAGTTGCGCGCATCTCCCGTTGATTCTATAGTTGTAATTTTATCAATGCCATTTATAATGCTTCATTATCAGTTTGATTGACCTCTATTTCTCGTAAAGTGCTTGTGGCAGGAACAAGGGAATGATTTATGTGGATACTACGTGTGCGAGTTCATCTACAACGCGACTTTGAAAAATAAGCGAGCCTACTCTAAAAGACAATATGAAGTGCGTAAGCAATAATATTCACAATTTCATTTTATTACACCATCATTTCTGTTGAGTTTCATTCATATATGTATTAACCTCCTTCTTCAAATTAGACGTGGCAGATGCGGGATGAACTCCTAGAACAAGATCGCATGAAAGCAATTCAAGAGGAATTCGCGGGATTCTTTCTTGACCACGTCATCAATAAAGCCGGAGAATACCATGTGGAAGTTGATTTCAATTGCTAGGGGATTGTAAGAGATCTTACATATTGTATATGTATGTATAGCCAGTAGCATCGGATAGATAATACGAAAACTTGTTGTTCGACCAATCTCTCGGAGAAGGAGAGGTCGATCGATCACTTCTCTCGGTATGCATGACGAATTTCTGTACTTAATGGTTCCCTTCATTTTCTTACTAGCTAGCGTGTCGAGGGCATCTCTATGTACAGTATGTAGCGTCGACCAAGCACAGACATAAGAGAGGACACTTCTCTCTATTAATTAGCTAGCTAACACAATACATGAAACACCTAAATTAACCCCCCAAAACCCCCAAACCCCCCCCCCCCCGTCCCCCTTTCAAAAAATACAAAAACTCCAGCCACTGAAATGCTGATGCGTGGATGCCTTTTGGTCCCGGTTGGTGCCACCAACCGGGACCAAAGGCCCTCCTGCCTGGGCTCGGTGCACCGGCCACGTGGAGGCACATCTGTCCCGGTTCCTGTTAGAACCGGGACTAAAGGGGGGAGGCATTAGTAACGACCCTTTAGTCCCGGTTCAAGAACAGGGACTAAAGGCCCTTACGAACCGGGACAAATGCCCCCTTTTCTACTAGTGGCTTGTGTGCCGCAAAGATATGTGGCGAGTGCTACAAAGCTGGCGAGTGCAACAATAGACTAGTGCGAGCGGCGAGGCCCATGTTGTGAGCCGGGACAAGCCTGCTGCGAGCGGTGATGGATGACGCCTCGATTTTGTTCCTTTAGGGGAGGGGTGGGGACCTCAAATCTGTGTTGCAGCACTGCAGTTAGGTCTCTTAGGATTAGAGTTCTGCTACGGTGCTATGGTGGTGAGTGAGGCACCCCGTAGATCAAGAATAAGTTTCCCTCCACTCCTAGTCCACCTCGCCGATAGCAGTCTTGTCGATGGAGTAGAGGAGGGCGAGGAATTGTCTGGTCGCTGCTCTTCCGGAATGGTAGATCTGCTTGTGTCTCTGTGTTATGTAGGTGGTCCTCAAAGGCGTCTTACGACAGAGTGCATGTATCGTTTCGTGTCTTGGTGATCTAGCTCCTTTTCCGACAGGCGACGTTCAGCCAACTTCAATGTAGTCAGGGAGGTTGTAAGGTTACATCTCTCCGGATCAATTTGGCAGGATTTGGGGTGGTCTTCCAGCTTGTTTGCCACCTTCCTATCCGAGATGACAATATATTTGCTAGATCATTGTCACTGGCATATTCTAGCTCCAAACGGTGACTTCACACCCGTTGCTCAACGTCGTTTCCCTGGCTTCGATGATGTTTCAAAGGTCCAGAGGCGACATCAAACTTTGCTCAGAGCACACTGCGGCGAGTGCAGGAGAAAGACAACGTCGATTTCCCTAAGTACATGTGTGTACTTTTACTTTTATTTTTTGTAAGTATGGCCTTGTAGGGGGTGGTCGACTGTATATGACTTTTGGTCTTTTCCGAAACATGAGGTTTGCTTATGTCATGATGAAAACCCCAATTGTCATGAACGGGAAACATTCTGTTTAAGTAGTTTTCGCGTGTTGATGGGAACTATAGAAATAATTGAGAGCTAAAAAATTGGTTTTTCCTCGCAAATGTGTATAAAAAAACTATAAAAGGGATGACGGCACACATCACACATTGTAAAACACCGAGGAGTCGGTGAGCTTAGTAGCACCTTACAACACTAGCACAAAGGAAGCGTCATCCTCATCCCATGAAGCAACACCGAAAGATGATGAAGTGGGTTGACACTCATCGATATCCAAAGTGAGTACAAAATATCCATATTTAATAGAGATTACTTGGGTTTATCTCCAACTACAAATATCAGGCAATTGCAATTATGGGGTATAAATTGTTGCTCCTAAATGTATATTGGAACTTCAACATTTTATTTTGGTAATAATGATCATAGTAGAACTTTACTAAATTAAACTAAGATACTCATTAGTTTCAACCCTGCATTATCATGTAATATCAAATTAAAACATGTTATTTACATGTAAACCTCATAAGTAGATCAAGAGATCATGATTTACACCTTTCTATATTTATTTATTAATACCAAATAAATATACTAAATAGGTGTGACTCAGCTTTGAGTCACTTACCCTGTACAATACAATACGAGTTTCATTTTATATTCATATAAAGTCAATTCGACGGATCACGTTTCCCATATGAACACATTGATATAGAAAACAATAGAAGACTTCCAGAAACTGATACAATTTCACTATTGTCACCGCACACCAACCAAAGCATATTTCTTTGTTCATACAGATATGTATGTAACACACAAATGCAGTGGATGGTACTCTAAGCAAGTAGGTGTTCTTCCATTACATGGACAGACAAAAGAGCCATAAAAAACGTTCCAGAGAACTTGAGTTTATTCTGTTCCGGCGATCTTCTTCTTCAAGCTCTCGATGTCGGTGGCCAACTCTTTCCTGCTTTCCTGTGAGAAGTAAGAAACACCAAAGCATCCGCGTAAATTAATAATCTTATGCAAAATTGGCTAATTCAATTCAAACACACACAAGAAGTACCATGTGCTAGCATTGTTATACCTTGAAGAGGAGGTAGCGGTACACGAACCACCCGGTGTAGCCGAGCCCAACCAGCTCCAGGAGCTTGGGGAGCTGCACAAAGCAGACCACAGAACATCATAAACTCATCATCCACCACAGTTCAGAGCTTGGGGATTAACTGCGTAAAAAGAAGAGGCAGTTAATTTGGTCAGCGGGCACGTACCAACGGCACGGAGTTGATGGCGCCGACGACGACGGTGGTGAGCCAGAGAGCCACGACGGCGCCGCCGCTGTAGAGGAGGAAGGTGGGCTTGTCCTCAATCGCCTCCCACTGTCACACATGAGAAGAGAACGGGTGACGATAGGCACATTGTGCAGGAGCCAGGAACTGATATGCCCATACGTTTACGCAGGCAGGTAGCTCGTACGAACCTTCCCTTTCAGGTCCTCGATGATCTCGTCGCCGCTAGCCGACGTGTCGTCGGAGGCGGCCTTCACGCGGAGCAGGGACGGCCTGGGCGCATCTGCAAGCTCGGCGAGGTCGTCAGAGCCAAAAGAATTCTCCGAAAAAATTCGGCTGATAGAAACTATAGCATGCATGTGCACCTTGGAGGCGGAGCGGGTGGAGGTTGCGCCGCGGGAGGAGTGCGGAGGAGCGGGGGGCGAGGTTGCCGGTGGCGGCGGGGAGGCGCGCCCCACCGAGGAGGGCCACGGAGTACGCCGTGGCAGCCATTGATCCGTCAGTGCCTTATCGCTAGAGCTATCGCTTCCTCGGCCTCTCGCTCTGCGTTTCGCTGGTGCTAACCGAACAACAAAAGCTGGACCGGCTGTTGTGTAGGAGGGGCTCTTGTGCGGCCGTGCTCGCCCGCGTCTTTGGTCCCTCGGAGGCTCGGAGCGGTGACGTGGCGGCGCGCTTGGCTGTGATTGGCTGCCTCCCTATCTTCACATCCATGGATGGCCCTCCCTGCCCTCCCATACCAGGCATTCCTTTGGTTGGTGCGTGATGAGTGGGGACTGGGAATTTGACGGTTGGGGACAATGCAAAGGTCGATCTGCATTTTGCTAGTACCACTCAGCTTCTGCATCTGTATGCTTCGCTATTGCAGCAATTTTTAGTTTTTTCTTTTATGAAAAAGACTTGGCCTCATACAAAAGTCCATCAGAAGTACAAAACAGAACACACGTAATAAAAATTACTCCATCTGTAGATTAATAGATCATCAAATGACCACTGTCTCATCAGAACGAGCCGCCAACGCCAGCTCCCCTACTAAAGCCGGTCTGACCACATCGATGACAGCAATTCCTAATATATTGGAGGATATGTGCAACGTTTGCTTAGTCTCCTACTCCTATATACTCCCTCCGTCCTTAAAAAAGTGTACTTTTAACTTTGTTGGAAAGTCAAACTTTTTTTATGTTTGACCGTAATTATACAATAATAGACCAACATTTATACCATCAAATTAGTAGCATTAGATTCATGATAAAATATATTTTCGTCATATACCTATTTGGTTTCACAAGCATTGACATATTTTTGCATAAACTCGGTCAAACCTTGAGATAGTTGACCTCCAACAAAGTTGGAAGTACACTCTTTCAAGGACTAAGGGAGTAGCAGTCTAAACGCAAGATCCTCAAATAATAGTGCCAACGAGCGAGTATATAGCGCATAGTATAGACTGCTCGGATTGGTTAGAACTGGTCTAAGCTGAGACATAACTATGCTCTAATTCTTGTCTTTTCTTAGCCTACTAATTTTCTGTGTTGTGCGGCAAGAGGCTTGAGCACAACTACTATTTCTTATTGCGACGTTGAATAGTAGCAGAACTACTAGTTGTAGCCACGATGAAGCTAGGTGGGAACTTGTAGGAAAACATGTTTTAGGAACAATTAACACGACAAACTAATTAGAGAATCACAATGTGTGATTAGATGGTTAGAAGAACAGTTGTATCCCTAGCCCATTAGAGTTCAAGTCCTGATGCTCGCATTATTTCTGAATTTATTTCAGGATTTTCGGCAATGCGCTTTGAATGGGAGGAGATGGTCCCGTCGACGACGAGGTGCCTATAGTAGTTTCGTAAGTCTCAAAAAGATATGGCGGCTCAGTCTCTCGAAGGTGCTCATATGCAGTGGCAAAGCCACGTCTAGGCTATGTAGTCACTTGACTACATAGCTCTTTGGCAAAAATATAATATATCAAGTATAAATCATGCAAAAAAACATAAAAATATGTATATTTGACTTGGGTATGCGTTCATAAAAGTGAGTGTATGTGTGTATGTATGAGTGTTTACGCATGTACTGTGTAAAAAACACGACAAACTAATTAACCATGATTTTTTTTATTTCCTTTTGTTCCATTTCGCTCTAATATGTTGGCAAAAATGGCACCGCAATTATAATAATAGAGTTATGTCAAGTTCCTGTTGCTCCATTTCTCCATATACCATGTGATTTTTTATGTTGAAAATCATTTGCCAATAAAATGCTCGCGTATTTGAAAAATATTTGTCAAATACAAAAAATGTTCATGAATTTCAAAAAATGATCATGAATTAAGAAAATGGTGGTGAAACTTAAAAATCCTAAATGTAAAAAAAAGTTCACGAAATTTTTAAAATCATGAATTTGTCGAAAAATCACAAGTTCCCAAAGTGTATAGAGATTTTTTTTATTTGAAAAAAGCTCATGATTTTTTCAAACATGTAGTCACGACAATCCCTTGGAAGCATGCAGTTGCGACCCCGCTTGAAATACATGCAGTTGTGAAAGCACAAGTGCTCTCTGGGTGATTTTGATAATTAATGTCAACATATCTCTTGTTGGACTAATACTTTCATCTAGTATATTTCAGATAAGTTCAACAGTGGAGTGGCATGGACAAGAGGATGTAGAACCCCTTCAAGAAGCGAAGGACAAAGGATTGGCTCAAGCTCAAAGCTCATGTCTCTACATTTTCTATTTCGGTGATCCAAGATCATATTGAGTCTATAGAAAAGCCAATACCATTAAAGGGGATGAGGTGTTGCTTAATAGCTTGTTTGCTCAAAGTGCTTAGTGATATGCTCCAAAGCCCTCAACCACTTTCTCATATCCACATATGTCCAAAACCAAAAGTCAAACTCGGCCCCACCAATTTGATCCATCCGGCGGCACCGAGTTCATTTGACATAGTGATGTCTACTACGCAACCTTCTTCTTGTAGACGTTGTTGGGCTTCCAAATGCAGAGGTTTGTAGGACAGTAGCAAATTTCCATCAAGTGGATGACCTAAGGTTTATCAATCCATGGGAGGCGTAGGATAAAGATGGTCTCTCTCAAGCTAACCAAATAACAAAGAGTCTCTTGTGTCCCCAACACACCCAATACAATGGTAAATTGTATAGGTGCACTAGTTCGGCGAAGAGATGGTGATACAAGTGCAATATGGATGGTAGATATAGGTTTTTGTAATCTGAAATTATAAAAACAGCAAGGTAGCAAGTGGTAAAAGTGAGCGTAAACGGTATTGCAATGCGTTGAAATAAAGCCTACAGTTCATACTTTCACTAGTGCAAATTCTCTCAACAATAATAGCATAATTAGATCATATAACTATCCCTCAACATGCAACAAAGAGTCACTCCAAAGTCACTAATAGCGGAGAACAAACGAAGAGATTATTGTAGGGGTACGAAACCACCTCAAAGTTATTCTTTCTGATCGATCTATTCAAGAATCTGTAGTAAAATAACACGAAGCTATTCTTTCCGTTCAATCTATCATAGAATTCGTACTAGAATAACACCTTAAGACACAAATCAACCAAAACCCTAATGTCACCTAGATATTCCAATGTCACCTCAACTATCCGTGGGCATGATTATACGATATGCATCACACAATCTCAGATTCATCTATTCAACCAACACAAAGTACTTCAAAGAGTGCCCCAAAGTTTCTACCGGAGAGTCAAGATGAAAACATGTGCCAACCCGTATGCATAAGTTCACAGGGTCACTGAACCCTCAAGTTGATCACCAGAACATACATCAAGTGAATCACGTGATATCCCATTGTCACCACAGATAAGCACATGCAAGGCATACATCAAGTGTTCTCAAATTCTTAAAGACTCAATCCAATAAGATAACTTCGAAGGAAAAACTCAAACCATATACAAGAGAGTAGAGGGGGAGAAACATCATAAGATCCAACTATAATAGCAAAGCTCGCGATACATCAAGATCGTGCCAAATCAAGAACCCGAGAGAGAGATCAAACATATAGCTACTGGTACATACCCTCAGCCCCAAGGATGAACTACTCCCACCTTGTCATGGAGAGCGTCGGGATGATGAAGATGGCCACCGGTGAGGGATCTCCTCTCCGGCAGGGTGCTGGAATAGGGTCCCGATTGGTTTTTGGTGGCTACAGAGGCTTGTAGCGGCGGAACTCTCGATCTATGGTATTTTCTGGAGGTTTCAGTATTTATAGGAATTTTTGGCGTAGGTCTCACGTCAGGGGGGTCTCCGAGCCGTCCACGAGATTAGGGGCACGCCCAGGAGGGTAGGGCGCACCCCCACCCTCGTGGGCAGCCCGAGACTCTTTTGGCCTAACTCTTTTACTCCCTGGGCTTCTTTTGGTCCATAAAATCATCAAAAATAGGCACGTCAATTAGACTCCATTTGGTATTCCTTTTCTATAAAACTCAAAAACAAGGAAAAAACAGAAACTGGCACTGGACTCTAGGTTAATAGGTTAGTCCCAAAATCATATAAAATAGCATATGAATGCATATAAAACATCCTAGATGGATAATATAATAGCATGCAACAATAAAAAATTATAGGTATGTTGAAGACGTATCAAGCATCCCCAAGCTTAATTCCTGCTCGTCCTCAAGTAGGTAAATGATAAAAACAGATTTTTGATGTGGAATGCTACCTAACATATTTATCAATGTAATCTTCTTTATTGTGGCAAAAATATTCAGATCCATAAGATTCAATACAAAAGTTTAATATTGACATGAAAACAATAATACCTAGTACTCACTCTACACATGTCATCCCAAATCTTGGTACTCTTGTGGTTTACTGCTCTTTCTTTGCTTAGTTGATGATTCTATGTTGTCTAACCCTGTTTACTCAGGTTCATCTCTTCCACAGCTAGCTCAAGACCACAAGGTAAGTATATGCATCACACCCATGTACATGAGGATCTCTTGCTGATGTACATATTGTCTGCAAGAAGGACTCATGAGCATGAAGGTACATTTCTCATGTTCACACCATTTGCTCTGATGCATATAGCCAAGATACATGTAACTCATTGCTTGCTCTGTCATGATTATGCACTCACATGATCTTATGTTCCATATTTACATGATTGCATACATCTAGGGGGAGCCTATGCATGTTACATGTCTTTCCAAAGTTTTACTTGTTTTTCTCTATATCTTTATCTAAAGCTTTGATGTATGTTGTCATCAATTACCAAAAAGGGGTAGATTGAAAGCACAAGTTGTAACACCCCGGATGTAACTTTCCATCTTTGTAACTCCAACTCTTGCCATTTTCGGCTATGTGATATGATATTTCCTCCGTGGTTGGGTTTTGTCTTTTGTTTTGCATTTTATTCATGTCATGCATATCATATCATGGCATCATGCGCATTTCATTTTGCATACGTGTTCGTCTCATGCGTCCGAGCATTTTTCCCGTTGTCCGTTTCGCAATCCGACACTCCCACATGCACCGACGCACCCCTCTTGTCTCTTTTCGTGTGCGGATGTTGAACGTTCTCGGAATGGACCGAGCCTTACCAAGTGGCTCTGGTATAGCACCGGTAGACCACCTGTCAAGTTTCGGGTCATTTGGAGCTCGTTTGGTACTCCAACGGTTATCCGCATATCCGCAAAGGCCTCTTTTAAGTTGCAGCCCAACACCCCTCCAAAACATCCCACTAACCCATCTAACTCTCCTCCATGCTCTCGGTCATTCGATCACGATCGTGTGGGCGAAAACCGCACCTCTTTTGGACACTTCTAGCTCCCTCTACCTATAAATATAGATCCCTTCCCCGAAATCCGGACGAAACCCTAGTCTCCCCGCTCCCCTCGCACCGCCGAACGAAATCCGGACGACCGGACACGTCCGCCCGCGCCACCGGACGAACCGCAGCCTGCCACGTGCTCCTCCGCCGCGCTCCCGCGCTGCCAGCCCGCCGGGCCCAGGCGGGGCCCGCCCAGCCCGCGCGCCGCCGCCGCTCCCCCGCTCGGCCCGCGCGCAGCCGCGCCCGACGCTGGCGCCGTCCCCGCGCCTCCTCGTCGGTGTGCGCCGCCGCCACCGCCGCCGGGCGCCTCGCCGCGCCGCCCTGCTCCTCGCCGCAAGACCCCGGCCGCCGTCCCTCGCCGTTGCCGGCCCCGCGCCGCCGGCCTCTCCTCCGACCTCGCCGGCGAGCATCCCGGCTCCCTCGCCGTCGCCGCCCTCCGGCAGCCTTCGCCGCGCCCCTCCGGCGTCCTCCCGGCCAGCTCCGGCCGCCGCCCCGGCCGTCCTCATCCTCCCCCGACGAACCTACTCCGGCAGCCGCACCCTCGATCCGCGCCAGATCTGATCCACCCCACGGTTGACTTCTTTCTCCCCAAAATTCCACTAAGTCATATTCTGCCATAAATTTATTGCATCTTCATCGCATCACATCTTCGCGCTCGTGGCTCCGTTTCGTGCGTATAATATGTCAAATTGTTCATCTCGAAGAGTACATCATTTCATTCCATTGCATCATTTACATTTGAGCTCATCTTGATGCCCGAAATGCTGTTGGAAGAGGGCTTCATATTGTTAGTTTCAGATTCTTATCAGAACGAGCTCTTGTCATTTTTGCCATGATTGATGTGTGCATCCTATGGACTTGATCCCTAAATGTGTTTTGAACTAGGCTATGTCTTATTTACAGATGTGCTTACCATGTATTTTTGTGATAAATGTGGTGACTAGCACAAGCATGCAAACTAGGCTTCGTGATAATGCTAATTTTAGTTCCTGTTCTGCTATAATTTTGATGACATGTAAACATGTTGCTACAGAGAGATCCATGCATATTTTGAGATACTTCAGTAAGGGTGTTTTGAAAACATGGTTATGCTCTATCCATCTATGGTCCTGGTTGCAATTATGGAGTAGTCTAGCATGTCATTTTAGTGCTCTACTTTTGCTTCAAAATGTTTCCTGGCAGATTGTTTACATGTTATTCAATTTGGCCGAGGTTGTTGTAGTTGGTCCGGATATACTATGATGTTGTTTCTTGCCATGTATAGCTTGTATGACATGTCTTCTTAATGGATGTATGCTTAGTTTATCATGAAATGCTCTATAGTGAGTGCATCGAGCTCACAAAGGTGCCTTCATAATTATTTCAATGCCATGTTTTGTTTGCTGAATCTGTTAACGAAACTTGCTATGTTTACATGGGTGCCATCATATTTTCTGATCCTTTTTGGCTTATGGTCAGTAAGGGACTTTTGATCTATGCCTTGAGTAGATTCATGCCATGCCTTATTTTGCTATTATAAGTTCCTGTAGCATGTTGATAACCTGCTCTGAACATTGCTTCGTGATCTTGTTTATGCCATGTCCAACCTGATATTTTTTGCACTTTCTCCATGCTTGTTTGAACCTGTTATGATGTGATTTAGCCGTAGCTCAGTGTTCCTCTTTTGTAAAGCATCTCCTGTAGATCATTGACATATGCTTTGTTTTTATGTTGGGGTGCTGTAGCATAGTTTTTTGTTGCATGCTAAGTAGCTTTGTGCTGTTAAACGCAGCTTTGTGTCATTCTTGTTTTGCTTGCCATTTGCAAACCGTGCATCCGAATCCGGTGATCTTTATATCGATTTCAACCGAAATCATCTCATCCTTCCAGCGGCATACTTGGTTTGCCAAGTTGATGCCTTGTTCATCCTTTTTCCTCCCGAAGCACGCATATGCATTGCATATCACATCTCGCATATCATGACATGTATTGCATCATGTTGCTTGTGCATTGCACCGTGATTTATTATGGTTCCTTTGCTTGTGTTCTTGCTTTGGGTAGAGCCGGGAGACGAGTACGTTCACGAGGAACCTGTTGAGTACGCTAACGAGGATCAAGCCTTCGACAACTCTGAGAACCTTGCAGGCAAGATGACCATACCCTCGATATCACTTCTATCTTTGCTTGCTAGTACTCGCTATTTCGCTATGTTAGCCCTACCTGCCTTTGTTTACCATGCCTACCTATTGTCATGATAAACCTCTAACCATCCTGTCCTAGCAACCGTTGATTGGCTATGTCACCGCTTTTGCTCAGCCCCTCTTATAACATTGTTAGTTGCAGGTGAAGATGAAGTTTGTTCCTGGTCGGAATACGGATATTGTGGGATATAACAATATCTCCTGTTTAAATTAATGCATCTTATATACTTGGTAAAGGGTGGAAGGCTCGGCCTTATGCCTGGTGACTTGTTCCACTCTTGCCGCCCTAGTTTCCGTCCCGGTGTTATGTTCCTTGATTTTGCGTTCCTTACATGGTTGGGTGATTTATGGGACCCCCTTAACAGTTCGCTTTGAATAAAACTCCTCCAGCAAGGCCCAACCTTGGTTTTACCATTTGCCACCTAAGCCTTTTTCCCTGGGGTTTTCGCGAGCCCGAGGGTCATCTTTATTTTAACCCCCCCCCCCCGGGCCAGTGCTCCTTCGAGTGTTGGTCCGAAACGGGCAGACTGCGGGGCCACCTCGGGGCAACTTGAGGGCTGGTTTTACTCGTAGGCTGACCCATCCGGTGTGCCCTGAGAACGAGATACGTGCAACTCCTATCGGGATTTGTCGGCACATCGGGCGGCTTTGCTGGTCTTGTTTTACCATTGTCGAAATGTTTTGTGAACCGGGATTCCGAGACTGATCGGGTCTTCCCGAGAGAAGGTCTATTCCTTCGTTGACCGTGAGAGCTTGTGATGGGCTAAGTTGGGACACCCCTGCAGGGTATATAAACTTTCGAAAGCCGTGCCCGCGGTTATGAGGCAGATGGGAATTTGTTAATGTCCGGTTGTAGATAACTTGACACTTGAGCTCTTTAAAATGCATCAAGCGTGTTTGTAGCCGTGATGGTCTCTTCTCGGCGGAGTCCGGGAAGTGAACACGGTTTGAGTTATGCTTGACGTAAGTAGTTTTAGGATCACTTCTTGATCAATTCTAGTTTTTTGACCGTTCCGTTGCTTCTCTTCTCGCTCTCACTTGCGTATGTTAGCCACCATATTTGCTTAGTGCTTGCTGCAGCTCCACCATATTACCCCTTACCTACCTATGAGCTTAAATAGTCTTGATTTCGCGGGTGTGAGATTGCTGAGTCCTCGTGGCTCACAGATTCTACCAAAACAGATGCAGGTGCCGAGGATACTGGCGCAGTTGGCGCAACTGAGCTGAAGTGGGAATTTGATGAGGCCCTTGGTCGTTACTATGTATCATTTCCAGATGATCAGTAGAGGAGCCCAGTCGGGACGATCGGGGATCTAGCATTTGGGGTTGTCTTCTTTTCATTTGAACTTGACCGTAGTCGGTCTATGAGTGTATTTGAATGATGTATGATCTTAATTATGTATTGTGTGAAGTGGCGATTGTAAGCCAACTCTCTTTATCCCATTCTTGTTCATTACATGGGATTGTGTGAAGATGACCCTTCTTGCGACAAAACCACCATGCGGTTATGCCTCTAAGTCGTGCTTCGACACGTGGGAGATATAGCCGCATCGTGGGTGTTACAAGTTGGTAATCAGAGCCATCCCCGACTTAGGAGCCCCTGCTTGATTGTTTGCTGGCGATGTTGAGTCTAGAACAAAAAATGTTTTGAGTCTTAGGATTATATATATCGGAGAGTAGGATTATTTTTACTCCTCAGTCCCTTCGTCGCTCTGGTGAGGTCTCCTAACGTAGATGTTTTGACTTTCCTCTTCTCAAATTTCACTAAAAAAAATTTAGGATCACGCGGGTATCTTGGAATCGTTCCAATGGTTTTGTGACGAGAACATTGTTCTTGGTGCCTCCTGACATTTAGGGGTTGTGGCAGTGTCCTGGGGAGTTGAGCTCCGAGGTGTTGTCATCACAATTTTATCGTTGCAGTTCTGGAATACCTAAGTTTTGCCGACATCGATAATCTCTTTTGTACAGTTGTTGGTGAGATAACCCCGATAACCCAGTACTGGGGCGAGCTTGGGAGTATTGCCATAACTCGTATAACGGATGCTTTTGGAAGGTTGAGGTACACGATTTCTGAAGGTTTCTTGGTTATGTGTTGACGGATGGATACAGCTGGATGTAGGGATTGTTAGTTTGGGTGAGATATATTGCTTCCCCTGTATCCCCAACACCTGATTGCATAACCAGAAAGTTTCGGGAGTTTATAGGTGGGATTCAAGTAGCTCTAGCATTTCTTCCCGCAGATATTTGGTTTGTGATTGGGTAATCCTTACCACTTATTTGTTCCAGTTGTACCTTGTTTATTTCATTCATCAATCTCTATCAAGTGGCTTCTCACCTTTATGGACGTGTGATGTTTGCTTTGGAATTCATTCGTTCATCCTTGTTCGAATGTTTATTGTGAAGACTATATGTTGCAATTTCTATCCGTTGATTCAACTTGTCTATCTGTCTATCAAGATGCTAACGGATGTCACCCTCTTCAGGATGGCTCCGCCAACGCGTCAGAATCCGGAATCGCAATGATGGGAGTCAGGCGAACCCTCCACCTCCACCTCCGCCTCCGGAGGCATGGCAAGCTTTGATGGCAGCCTCTAACGCCCATGCTCAGATGATGATCCAGCTCATGCAAGAGCGCAACCAAGGCCAAGGCAACCAAGGGAATCAAGGTCAAGGGCAGTTCAATCATCAGCCTCTGTTTCCTACCCTCAACCAATTCCTTGCAAATCAGCCGATGTCTTTCAGCTATTGTGTCGAGGCCATAGACGCCGATGATTGGCTCGTGGATATCAACAAGCATTTTGAATGCAGCAATGTCAGGCCTGAGGACTATGTCAAGTTCGCTTCTTTTCAGCTCAAGGATCAGGCAGCTGATTGGTTCCAGCAATACAAGGATTCCAGAGGTGGTCAAGTGATTACTTGGACTGATTTCTGTCGGGACTTTAAAGCTCACCATATTCCTACCAGTGTTGTTGAGAGCAAGCGTGAGGAGTTCCGCAATCTCAAGCAAGGCAACATGTCAGTGTACGAATACAACAAGCAGTTTCAGAAACTTGCTCGCTTTGCTAAGCAAGATGTTCCAGATGAAAAGAGTACGATCTATCAGTTCAGAGGTGGCCTTAGAGAGGATCTGCAGTTAGCTCTCGTTCTTGTTGAGCCTACTCAGTTTGATCAATTCTACAATATGGCACTCAAGCAAGAAGGTGCTCAGCTCAAGTGTGAGGCTTCTAAGAAGAGAATCAGGGATGCAGTGCAATCTTCTTCTTCCTCACAAGTGGCAGCTAAGCAGCAGAAGTTCTATCTTCCTCCCCCTCCGTTTCGTCAGCCTTACCAACAGAAGAACTCAGGTGCTCGTGGATCTTCCCACCCACCCAACCCAAGCTATCAGAACAAGTCTCAGCATCAAGCTTCAAAGTCGAATGCTCCTTATCACTGTTCGCTCTCAAAAGTGACTTGCAACAAGTGCCAGCAAAAAGGTCACTACGCGAACAAATGCTTCAATCAAATGCGCCTTCCTCCTCCTCCTCCTGTGAGATCTTCAAGCAATGCTGTGGTCAAGCATAATCCAAAGTCTGCAAAGGTGAACATGATGAATGCAGCGCAAGCAGAGGATTCTTCAGATGTGATAATGGGTAATCTTCCTGTTAATGATATTCCTGCAAAAGTCTTATTTGATACTAGTGCATCACATTGTTTCATGTCAATACCGTTCTTTACCAAGCATGATTTCGCTTCGGAATATTTGGATAGAACTCTAGCAATTGTTTCCCCGGGCAAGCACATGAGTTCTCGTTTGATGGTTCCAAATGTCGGTATCAAGATGGGCGACTATAAATTTCTGTCTTCTCCAGTTGTTCTTGGCGACTCTAATATTGATCTAATTCTTGGGATGGACTGACTCTCTAAGCACAAGGCTCAGCTTGATTGTGCTGCCGGGCAAATTCAATTGACACACCCTTCTGAGGATGTTATCGTCTATGCCGCTCGTGATGAAACCATTCGGTTGTTTTCTCTCAATGAGAAGGGCGAGCTGGATGCTATTTCTCAAATTCCAGTCGTTTGTGAGTACCAAGATGTCTTTCTAGAAGAGCTTTCGGGTATGCCTCCTCATCGGCCAGTCAAGTTCGTTATTGATCTTGAGCCTAGAACGGAACCCATTTGCAAGCGTCCTTACAAGCTTGGACCCAAGGAGTTGAAGGAATTGAAGAAGCAGCTCGATGAACAAGAGCGTCTGGGTTTGATCAGACCGAGTTCTTCCCCATGGGGTTGTGGAGTTCTTTTTGTCCAGAAGAAGGATGGCATGGACCGACTTTGCGTCGATTACCGTCCATTGAACAAGAAGACAATCAAGAACAAGTATCCACTTCCCAACATCAACGAGCTTTTCGAGCAACTCAAAGGGGCTAAAGTCTTCTCCAAGCTTGACCTTTGTATGGGGTATCATCAGATTCGCATTCCTGAACAAGATATTCCCAAGACAGCATTCAGAACAAGCTATGGTTCTTATGAATATACTGTCATGTCTTTCGGCCTTGTTAATGCTCCTCCAACATTCTCTCGCATGATGAACTTTATCTTCAACCCCTACACCAATGAATTCGTTCTGGTGTATCTCGATGATATTTTGGTCTTCTCCAAGAATAAGCAGGATCATGCCAAACATTTGCGATTGGTGCTCGACAAGCTCAGAGAGCATCAATTCTATGCGAAGTTTTCCAAATGTGAGTTCTGGCTTGATGAAGTTCTTTATCTTGGTCATATCATCTCTGCCAAGGGCATTGCTGTTAATCCCGCGAAGGTTTCTGCAGTTCTGAATTGGGAACCTCCTCAGAATGTCAAACAGCTCCGCAGTTTTCTTGGTCTTGCAAGCTATTGCCGAAGATTCGTTGAGAACTTCTCTAAGATTGCAAAGCCTCTTTCCAACCTCCTCCAGAAGCATGTCAAGTATGTCTGGACGCCTGAGTGTGACGTCGCTTTCAACACCCTCAAAGAGAAGCTAGTCACAGCTCCTGTTTTGACTCCTCCTGATGAATCCAAGCCATTCGAAGTATTCTGTGATGCTTCCCTTCAAGGTCTCGGTGCTGTGTTGATGCAAGAGAAAAAAGTTGTGGCCTATACCTCTCGTCAGTTGAAGCCCAACGAAAAGAACTACCCCACTCACGATCTTGAGTTGGCGGCAGTTGTCCATGCATTGATAACATGGAGACATCTCTTATTGGGAAGGCAAGTGGACATTTTCACCGATCACAAGAGCCTCAAGTATATCTTCACTCAACCCAACCTTAACCTCAGGCAAACTCGATGGGTCGAAATGATTCAAGAGTACAATCCGAGTATTGAATATACTCCTGGCAAGGCGAATGTGATTGCAGATGCTCTGAGCAGAAAGGCTTATTGCAACAGTCTAATTCTCAAGCCGTTTCAACCGGATCTTTGTGAGGCTTTCCGCAAGCTGAATCTTCAAGTTGTTCCTCAAGGCTTTCTTGCCAACCTCATAGTCTCTCCTACTTTGGAAGATCAAATTCGTGAGGCACAACTCCTGGATACCATGGTGAAGAAGGTGAAACGTGGTATTGACAAGGGCATTCCTAAATACAAGTGCTATCGCTTGGATGACAAAGATACTCTTTTCTTCGAGGATCGAATTGTGGTTCCAAAAGGTGATCTGAGAAAAGTCATCATGAATGAGGCACACAATTCCCTCCTATCCATTCATCCTGGAAGTACAAAGATGTACCATGACCTCAAGCAGTCATATTGGTGGACTCGAATGAAGCGAGAGATTGCTCAATTCGTGAATGAATGTGATGTCTGCAGAAGAGTGAAAGCAGAACACCAAAGACCAGCTGGTCTCCTCCAACCTCTTGCTATTCCGGAATGGAAGTTTGACCATATCGAGATGGACTTCGTGACTGGTTTTCCTAAGTCCAAGCGTGGAAATGATGCTATCTTCGTTGTCATTGACAAGCTTACCAAAGTGGCTCATTTTCTTCCTATCAAAGAATCTATCACAGCAGCTCAGCTGGCAGAGCTATACACCTCCAGAATTGTCTCCTTGCACGGCATTCCACAATTGATATCTTCAGATCGTGGAAGCATCTTCACTTCTAAGTTCTGGGACTCCTTTCAGACGGCCATGGGCACCAACATTCGTTTCAGCACAGCTTTCCATCCTCAAACAAGTGGCCAAGTCGAGCGAGTCAATCAAATCCTTGAAGATATGCTCAGGGCTTGTGTCATCTCTTTCGGTATGAAGTGGGAAGATTGTCTTCCATATGCCGAGTTCTCCTACAACAACAGCTTCCAAGCGAGTTCGGGCAAGGCCCCATTCGAAATTCTCTATGGCAGAAAGTGCCGTACTCCTCTCAATTGGTCTGAGACAGGTGAACGCCAACTTCTTGGCAACGACTTGATCACAGAAGCCGAAGAAATGTGCAAAGTCATTCGTGAGAATCTCAAAGCCGCGCAATCGCGACAGAAGAGTTACTATGATAGCAAGCACCGTGACTTGGCTTTTGAAATCGAAGACCATGTCTACCTCCGCGTCTCTCCAATGAAAGGCACTCGTCGCTTCGGTATCAAAGGGAAGCTTGCCCCTAGATACGTGGGTCCTTTCAAGATCATTGGCAAAAGAGGCGATCTCGCCTATCAACTTGAGCTTCCATCTAACTTTGCAAACGTGCACGATGTGTTTCACGTGTCACAGCTTTGCAAGTGCTTCAAGACTCCTGAGCGCACTATCAACTTCGAAGAAATCGACCTCCAAGAAGATCTCTCTTATCATGAGCACCCCGTTGCTATTCTTGAAGAAACCGAGCGCAAGACTCGCAACAAGTCAATCAAATTCCTGGAAGTGAAGTGGTCACACCATTCCGACCGAGAAGCCACCTAGGAGCGCGAGGATCACCTCCGTTCCGAATATCGGGAGTTCTTTCAGTCCTAGATCTCGGGACGAGATCCTCTTGTAGTGGTGGAGTGTTGTAACACCCCGGATGTAACTTTCCATCTTTGTAACTCCAACTCTTGCCATTTTCGGCTATGTGATATGATATTTCCTCTGTGGTTGGGTTTTGTCTTTTGTTTTGCATTTTATTCATGTCATGCATATCATATCATGGCATCATGCGCATTTCATTTTGCATACGTGTTCGTCTCATGCATCCGAGCATTTTCCCCGTTGTCCGTTTCGCAATCCGACACTCCCACATGCACCGGCGCACCCCTCTTGTCTCTTTTCGTGTGCGGATGTTGAACGTTCTCGGAATGGACCGAGCCTTGCCAAGTGGCTCTGGTATAGCACCGGTAGACCACCTGTCAAGTTTCGGGTCATTTGGAGCTCGTTTGGTACTCCAACGGTTATCCGCATATCCGCAAAGGCCTCTTTTAAGTTGCAGCCCAACACCCCTCCAAAACAGCGCACTAACCCATCCAACTCCCCTCCATGCTCATCACGATCGTGTGGGCGAAAACCGCACCTCTTTTGGACACTCCTAGCTCCCTCTACCTATAAATATAGATCCCTTCCCGGAAATCCGGACGAAACCCTAGTCTCCCCGCTCCCCTCGCGCCGCCGGACGAAATCCGGACGGCCGGACACGTCCGCCCGCGCCACCGGACGAACCGCAGCCTGCCACGTGCTCCTCCGCCGCGCTCCCGCGCCGCCGACCCGCCGGGCCCAGGCGGGGCCCGCCCAGCCCGCGCGCCGCCGCCGCTCCCCCGCTCGGCCCGCGCGCAGCCGCGCCCGACGCCGGCGCCGTCCTCGCGCCTCCTCGTCGGCGTGCGCCGCCGCCACCGCCGCCGGGCGCCTCGCCGCGCCGCCCTGCTCCTCGCCGCAACACCCCGGCCGCCGTCCCTCTTCGTTGCCGGCCCCGCGCCGCCGGCCTCTCCTCCGACCTCGCCGGCGAGCGTCCCGGCTCCCTCGCCGTCGCCGCCCTCCGGCAGCCTTCGTCGCGCCCCTCCGGCGTCCTCCCGGCCAGCTCCGGCCGCCGCCCCGCCGTCCTCATCCTCCCCCGACGAACCTACTCCGGCAGCCGCGCCCTCGATCCGCGCCAGATCTGATCCACCCCACGGTTGACTTCTTTCTCCCCGAAATTCCACTAAGTCATATTCTGCCATAAATTTATTGCATCTTCATCGCATCACATCTTCGCACTCGTGGCTCCGTTTCGTGCGTGTAATATGTCAAATTGTTCATCTTGAAGAGTACATCATTTCATTCAATTGCATCATTTACATTTGAGCTCATCTTGATGCCCGAAATGATGTTGGAAGAGGGCTTCATATTGTTAGTTTCAGATTCTTATCAGAACGAGCTCTTTTGTCATTTTTGCCATGATTGATGTGTGCATCGTATGGACTTGATCCCTAAATATGTTTTGAACTAGGCTATGTTTTCTTTACAGATGTGCTTACCATGTATTTTTGTGATAAATGTGGTGACTAGCACAAGCATGCAAACTAGGCTTCGTGATAATGCTGATTTTAGTTCCTGTTCTGCTATAATTTTGATGCCATGTAAACATGTTGCTACAGAGAGATCCATGCATATTTTGAGATACTTCAGTAAGAGTGTTTTGTAAACATGGTTATGCTCTATCCATCTATGGTCCTGGTTGCAATTATGGAGTAGTCTAGCATGTCATTTTCGTACTCTACTTTTGCTTCAAAATATTTCCTGACAGATTGTTTACATGTTATTCAATTTGGCCGAGGTTGTTGTAGTTGGTCCGGATATACTATGATGTTGTTTCTTGCCATGTATAGCTTCTATGACATGTCTTCTTGATGGATGTATGCTTAGTTTATCATGAGATGCTCTATAGTGAGTGCATCGAGCTCACGAAGGTGCCTTCATAATTATTTCAATGCCATGCTTTGTTTGCTGAATCTGTTAACGAAACTTGCTATGTTTACGTGGGTGCCATCATATTTTCTGATCCTTTTTGGCTTATGGTCAGTAAGGGACTTTTGATCTATGCTTTGAGTAGATTCATGCCATGCCTTATTTTGCTATTATAAGTTCCTGTAGCATGTTGATAACCTGCTCTGAACATTGCTTCGTGATGTTGTTTATGCCATGTCCAACCTGATATTTTTTGCACTTTCTCCATGCTTGTTTGAACCTGTTATGATGTGATTTAGCCGTAGCTCAGTGTTCCTCTTTTGTAAAGCATCTCCTGTAGATCATTGCCATATGCTTTGTTTTTATGTTGGGGTGCTGTAGCATAGTTTCTTGTTGCATGCTAAGTAGCATCGTGCTGTTAATCGCAGCTTTGTGCCATTCTTGTTTTGCTTGCCATTTGCAAACCGTGCATCCGAATCCGGTGATCTTTATATCGATTTCAACCGAAATCATCTCATCTTTCCAGCGGCATACTTGGTTTGCCAAGTTGATGCCTTGTTCATCCTTTTTCCTCCCGAAGCACGCATATGCATTGCATATCACATCTCGCATATCATGACATGTATTGCATCATGTTGCTTGTGCATTGCACCGTGATTTATTGTGGTTCCTTTGCTTGTGTTCTTGCTTTGGGTAGAGCCGGGAGACGAGTACGTGCACGAGGAACCTGTTGAGTACGCTAACGAGGATCAAGCCTTCGACAACTCTGAGAACCTTGCAGGCAAGATGACCATACCTTCGATATCACTTCTATCTTTGCTTGCTAGTACTCGCTCTATCGCTATGTTAGCTCTACCTGCCTTTGTTTACCATGCCTACCTATTGCCATGTAAACCTCTAACCATCCTGTCCTAGCAACCGTTGATTGGCTATGTCACCGCTTTTGCTCAGCCCCTCTTATAGCATTGTTAGTTGCAGGTGAAGATGAAGTTTGTTCCTGGTCGGAACACGGATATTTTGGGATATCACGATATCTCCTGTTTAAATTAATGCATCTTATATACTTGGTAAAGGGTGGAAGGCTCGGCCTTATGCCTGGTGACTTGTTGCACTCTTGCCGCCCTAGTTTCCGTCATACCGGTGTTATGTTCCTGGATTTCGCGTTCCTTACACAGTTGGGTGATTTATGGGACCCCCTTAACAGTTCGCTTTGAATAAAACTCCTCCAGCAAGGCCCAACCTTGGTTTTACCATTTGCCACCTAAGCCTTTTTCCCTGGGGTTTTCGCGAGCCCGAGGGTCATCTTTATTTTAACCCCCCCCCCCCCCGGGCCAGTGCTCCTTCGAGTGTTGGTCCGAAACGGGCAGACTGCGGGGCCACCTCGGGGCAACTCGAGGGCTGGTTTTACTCGTAGGCTGACCCATCCGGTGTGCCCTGAGAACGAGATACGTGCGACTCCTATCGGGATTTGTCGGCACATCGGGCGGCTTTGCTGGTCTTGTTTTACCATTGTCGAAATGTTTTGCGAACCGGGATTCCGAGACTGATCGGGTCTTCCCGGGAGAAGGTCTATTCCTTCGTTGACCGTGAGAGCTTGTGATGGGCTAAGTTGGGACACCCCTGCAGGGTATATAATCTTTCGAAAGCCGTGCCCGCGGTTATGAGGCAGATGGGAATTTGTTAATGTCCGGTTGTAGATAACTTGACACTTGACCTCTTTAAAATGCATCAACGCGTGTGTAGCCGTGATGGTCTCTTCTCGGCGGAGTCCGGGAAGTGAACACGGTTTGAGTTATGCTTGACGTAAGTAGTTTCAGGATCACTTCTTGATCACTTCTAGCTTCTCGACCGATCGCGTTGCTTCTCTTCTCGCTCTCACTTGCGTATGTTAGCCACCATATATGCTTAGTGCTTGCTGCAGCTCCACCATATTACCCCTTACCTACCTATGAGCTTAAATAGTCTTGATCTCGCGGGTGTGAGATTGCTGAGTCCTCGTGGCTCACAGATTCTACCAAAACAGATGCAGGTGCCGAGGATACTGGCGCAGTTGGCGCAACTGAGCTGAAGTGGGAATTTGATGAGGCCCTTGGTCGTTACTATGTATCATTTCCAGATGATCAGTAGAGGAGCCCAGTCGGGACGATCGGGGATCTAGCATTTGGGGTTGTCTTCTTTTCATTTGAACTTGACCGTAGTCGGTCTATGAGTGTATTTGAATGATGTATGATCTTAATTATGTATTGTGTGAAGTGGCGATTGTAAGCCAACTCTCTTTATCCCATTCTTGTTCATTACATGGGATTGTGTGAAGATGACCCTTCTTGCGACAAAACCACCATGCGATTATGCCTCTAAGTCGTGCTTCGACACGTGGGAGATATAGCCGCATCGTGGGTGTTACACAAGTGCTCCCTGGGTGATTTTGGTAATTAATGTCAACATATCTCTTGTTGGACTAATACTTTCATCTAGTATATTTCAGATAAGTTTAACAGTGGAGTACCATGGACAAGAGGATGTGGAACCCCTTCAAGAAGCTAAGGACAAAGGATTGGCTCAAGCTCAAAGCTCAGGACTCTATATTTTCTATTTCAGTGATCCAAGATCATATTGAGTCCATAGGAAAGCCAATACTATTAAAAGGGGATAAGGTGTTGCTTAATGGCTTGCGTGCTCAAAGTGCTTAGTGATATGCTCCAAAGCCCTCAACCACTTTCTCATATCCACATATGTCCAAAACCAAAAGTCAAACTCGGACCCACCGATTTGATCCATCCGGCGCCATCGAGTTCATTTGACATAGCCACTGCAAGAAACCCTAATCAGTTCGGTCACACCGATGGGATCTCGGTCCCACCGAGATGGGCTTGCAAACTCTCTGTTGTCTATTAGAATATTTTCAGTCCCATCAAGAATATGTAATCGGTCACACCGAGTTTGCCTGACCAACTCTCTGTTTTACTTATTACCAAATTGGTCCCACCGAGTTGTGTAATCGGTCAAACCGAGATGAGGTTTTACCCTAACCCTTGCACATCGGTCCCACCAAGTTGATCATGTCGGTCCCACAAAAATTGCCTAACGGTCACATGTGTACTGAATCGGTCCGACCGAGTTTTCTGATTCGGTCCCACTGAGTTTGGTATAATGTGTGTAACGGTTAGATTTTGTGTGGAGGCTATATATACCCCTCCACCCTCTCCTTATTCATAGAGGGAAGCCATCAGATCGTGCATACACTTCCACTACTCATTTTCTGAGAGAGAGCCACCTACTCATGTGTTGAGACCAAGATATTCCAATCCAACCATATGAATCTTGATCTCTAGCCTTCCCCAAGTTGCTTTCCACTCAAATCATCTTTCCATAAAATCCAATCCTATGAGAGTGAGTTGAGTGTTGGTGAGACTATCATTTGAAGCATAAGAGCAAGGAGTTCATTATCGACACACCATCTATTACCTTTTGGAGAGGGGTGTCTCCTAGATTGGTTAGGTATCACTTGAGAGCCTCCAACAAGATTGTGGAGTGAACTAAGGAGATTGTAAGGGCAAGGAGATCGCCTACTTCGTGAAGATCTACCCTAGTGAGGCAAGTCCTTCGTGGGCGATGACCATGGTGGGATAGACAAGGTTACTTCTTCGTGGACCCTTCGTGGGTGGAGCCCTCCGTGGACTCGCGCAGCCGTTACCCTTCGTGGGTTGAAGTCTCCATCAACGTGGATGTACGATAGCACCACCTATTGGAACCACGACAAAAACATCCGTGTGTCCAATTGTGTTTACACACTCCAATCTCATCCCTTTACTTTCTTGCAAGTTGCATGCTTTACTTTCCGCTGCTCATATGCTATTTGCATGCTTACTTGATATGTATTGTGAATGGTTAAACTTATGCTAAATCTCCACCTAAACTTGAGAAACTTAAAAACTGTCAACTTTGTGTGTTGAGTGTCTAATCACGCCACCCTCCTCTAGACACCTCTTCTCGATCCTTTCAAGTTGCAACATGCCTTACCATCTCCTCTTGAAAAACATGCATGTGATCTCGCCTTGAAGACATGTGGTTGCGACCCCCTATTGAAAACATGCAATTACGACCCGCCTTAAAGACATTCAGTTGCGACCCCTCTTGGAAATGTACAGTTGTGACCCGCCTTGAAAACATGCAGTTTCGACCTGCCTTAAAAACATGCAGCTTTGACTTGTCTTAAAAACATACACTTGCGACCCCTCTTGAAAACATGCAGTTTCGACCCACCTTGAAAACATGCAGTTACGGCCGTCTTGAAAACATGCAGTTACGACCCATCTTGAAAACATGCAGTTGCAACCCTGGCGATCCGGTCTTCACGACCTGGTCACCACCACAAGATCGCTAGCGCCCGCTGCAATAGCCCACAATTGCCATACGACTGTCAGCCCGACTACGCACTGGCTCGACTCAGACTCCATCTAAACTAGACCTAGATACAAACGCACACACGCTGGTGATCACGGGCACACACCCGACACGGTTTATTCTCTAACATTCTCCCCTTAAACCGTGACCTACAGCAGGGCCGGCTCGTCGTCGATGTCGGCGAGGAGAGCCTTCTCCTTCTTTGGCTGCCGGCAGTCACGGGAGAAGTGGCCACGAACGCCATAATTTTAGCACTTCCGCGCCGCCTCTTTGCGCTCGAGGCCACACTGTTGCCGTCATCATGGTGGTGGTTGTGGTTGCCGCGCTGATGGCATTGTGCCTCCCACTAGGCCGCCATGAGCATCAACTGGTCGCGCCGCGCCCTCAGTCGTCCTGCATTCGCCGCCGAGAACACTCGTCGAACACCTTCAGCCGACCCAGCGCCTCCTCAAACGCCATCGTGTCAACGTCGCAGAATTGCTCGATGCCGGCCACCGCGGCGTACAACCGGTCGGGCACCGTGTTGAGGAGTTTCTTCACCATCGCCGCGTCACCGAGCGTCAATCCAAGGCTAGCGTACCAAGCTGCCATGCCGCCGATCCTCCCGGCATACGCGTCCAGCTCCTCACCGTCGTCCAGCCGCAGCCGATCGAACTCGCCACGGAGGGGTGGAGAGCCGCGCCGCCTTGACGCGATCAGCCCCGACGAACCGCACATTGATGCTATCCCAGATCTCCTTCGTCGTCTTCTTCGTCGAGACCTGCATCAAGATGTCCTCCAGCAAAGCGCCCAGCTGCGGAGCCTGCGCCGTCTTGTTCTTCTTTGCATCGACCGCCGCCGCGCTGTCTGCCGGCGCCACGACCTCTCACAACCCCTGCGCGTCGAAGATCGCCTCCGCCTTGACTGCCCATACCGTGTAGTTTTCCGGCGTGAGCATTGTCAAGGCGAGAGACACCGTGCTCCCTTCGGCACCATATACGGGACGATGGACATGGCGACTTAAGCTTGGACGCCGAACGCCCTGATTTTTCTTTCGCTGGACAAACCACCGCGGTCCGCGGGCTACAAACCTGGACTCACCTCCCTAGCGATCCAGTCAACTGGCGCACCGCGCGCACGCCCTGGCGATCCGGTCTTCACGACCTGCTCACCACCACAAGATCACTAGCGCCCGCTGCAACAACCCACGATCGCCATACGACCGTCAGCCCAGCTACGCACCGGCTCGACTCAGACTCCATCTAAACTAGACCTAGATACAAGCGCACACACGCCGGTGATCACAGGCACAAACCCGGCACGGTTTATTCTCTAATAACACACACATGGGCAGCCCCCGTATGAGCCGCACACCCGTCGCTCCTGTGATAACAAACAAAAGCTATCACGAATCTTAGCGTGACGATCGGAGGGCTAGAAAAGTGACTTGAGACCATAGTTAAAATTCAGCTAGCCACCGACGGACACACAACTCCCCTACTAAAGCCAACCTGGCCTCATTGATGACAGCAATTCCTATAATAGTATAATTTATTACAGGATATATGCAAAGTTTGGTTAGTCTCCTCCTATATACGTAGCAGTCTAAACGCAGGGTATAGACAGAACGAGTACACTACAGTCGTAATGTACAGACTGCACGTTAAATCATAACAATAGCGTGTCAATATTCTGCGCAAAATAGGAGAATAGATACACTGAGTACCAAATGCTAAACTGACAAATATTTGTATACCTTGCGGAGAACACTCGAGCGTTTGGCCATAACCTTGGCATTGGAGACATCATCTCCACACACCTGATTCTGATCCGTATCAGCAGCCTGAAGCAGCATGACTGGAATCCACTACAGGTTCTGGCTAAACACCTTGCACATTCACTCACAGCGTGTTTGGCAAGGATATGACATAGCCTTACGATAGATAAGATAATTTCTGCATCTGAATCCTGACTGGTATGGTCACCGCCGTGCATACTCTGATGTGCTGTGCGCTGTGCCCTCCGAGTCGGTTATCCTAAACCTTTCCTACCAATTGAATAACTAACTTGCATCAGCCTAACTGTCACTGTCTGAGGAGAAATATATGTGTTTTGACGTGATTGCTTCTCCTGCAGATTCATCTTCTTGCTCGGATGCATCTCTGGTCTGTTCTGAGAAGATGAATTCAGCAACAATTGGCAGATGATCACTGCCCATTTCCTGACGAATTTCCAGCATGACATCATTGTTAGCAGTTAAATATGAACATTGTGCATAACAGAAAATTTACAGCCAAAACTCGAATCGTGACACGACCCAAAGTTTAAACCATATAGTCCTTTTTCACATAAAGATTTGTCTAACTAATATGATGTATTAAATGAGGAAGTACCCTGGTTGGAAGACCCCTCGTTCTCCTCAAAGCGTCCACAGGTAGTGTGTCCAAAACTCTGGAGCATTCAAGCCCAGTAGTATACCTTCAACAAAGAGGCTCAGCCACATTGTATATGTATAGAATAAGATACAGACACGATTAAAAGCGTACCACAAATAATCAACAGTCCCAAGAAACCTCTTGTGATATGACGTTGCTAGAGGTTCACCATGATGACCCCTATTGCTTGAATTTCCCTAAAATAAACCGGCACTTCATTTCAACTATATGTCGAATAGTCGAAGAGAGTGCTTCAGTTTCCAATAGAAAATTACTACCTTTAACATGGCATAAGAGCTAGAGAGCTTCAACGGATGTCTAGCGACCATGACATTTGAGGACCCTGTCGCATTTCTCACTTCTTCGTCACTCCATTCGCAGTTCAGTAAACTACAAGGAAGGTAGATGCAAGTCTTAAAACGAAGAGACGCGCTAAGTCAACTAAGATCTGACAAGAAAGAATTCTGACCTACAATACAAACCAAATTCAGAGCTATCCAGTCCAGACAACTGCCTTCTATCATGCAAAGAAACGTTCAGCTGGTGACACACGAAAGAGCACATTGTATGCATTGTCAATCAATTCTATAATAACCAGAGTCCACTATAACTTTGGGGATATGCAAGAAATATCTAATGCAATATTTCACCTTCATTGTCGACAAGAACTTGTAGATGGCACTCTGCTCCAAGGAAGAGAAAAAAGAAAAGTTAGAACCGATGAAAAAAAATGTCAGCTTGAAATCACGAGATACACATTTCGATAAAAAATATTTAAAAACCTATTTACAAATTAATACTCTAACTGTACCATCCTAGACCCACAGCCAATCTAGAGCACTATCACTCAGGAGCGGTAACATGCCATCTCAGTTCCAGAAACCAAACACTTGTTACAAGTAATGATCTTTATGTGAGAATCTTAAGGCACATATATGCAAGGAAGCAACTAAAACGTACTTCAGGTGTGCTGTTAAAATCACCAGCCAGCACAATAGGAATTCCATCCCATTTTCCAGCAAGAGCATTCGCCCTCTCCAGTAGCATGCGGATCTGGAGGAAGGAGAATCAGGAGTAAACAATAATTTGGGTAAAGTTGGAAGGAGTAAATAGATATCTGCCAAATTTGAAGTGATCAACAGTCATTTCAAACTGTGCATTGCATTCATATCAGGTAATGAGGATTACACAGACCATCTTGAGACAAGACTACACAATGATATTAGAAACGCATGAAACAAATGATGCTGATTTTAACAGAACTGGCATACCTGTCCCATTTTTATATCTCCACGCTTTGGATTAAACAAAACATGGATATTCCCGAGTACAAATTTTTGGGTTCCGTTAAGCTGACAAGGAAACATGTAAGAAAAGAAAAATTAATACAACCATTTTCTGCCAACATTAAAACATAGGTTACTTAGCCGAGACCTGAATAAGAAGAAAAATTATACAAAAGATGGAGCTGGGAAGCTACTTAGAAAATGCACGATTGTAGTACATCATTTGGTTCATTTACACAATGTAAAGGAAGTCACAAGGCAATGCTAAAATAATTATAATACATGGTGCAAGTTTCCAGATAGAGGTATTCGACTCGCAAAGAAAAGATGAAACTATCACAGAAAAAAAAATCCAGTCTCCCCTCCTTCTCTATTTCCAGCTAGTTCTACCCATTATTTGGGTCTCAGGCCCATATCAAATAGGGAAAGCATTACTAGCAGAAGAAGCCAAGCGATTATCTGCTAACTCTTACCAGGATAAATGAGAAATTACTCCTTACTTTAGTTAATGAACTGAACCAACTAGTACTTTGATGTAAATCCAAGTACCTCAAAAACTAATACTTGAGCAACATTATTTCGTAGATTGAATTCACTAAAGTCAATACTATCTTCCTCAAGCAGACGTAACCTACAGTTCAAACAAAGAAAAAGGATGAAATTGCTGCTTTATTCCAATCAATAAAGATAACAAGCGGAGAAGGGGTAGCATTAGTCATACCGTTCTGACTTCCAAAAGGTAGCACATCCATCTTTAGCATCCCCAGTGCGCCCCTGAGGATGGCATGGCACTCAGCTTAGGATTTGAAAGGCAGAAATTTGAAAGAGAAATGTTATAGTGTTATACCTTAAAGCTACATTCATAGCCTTTGTTCTTCATTTCTGCAGCGATTTCCCGGAATCTATCCACCTCCTATTTTCCAAACACAAAGTGTTACAGAGTACAGTGGAAGGATGACATCGCCAATTTGCAGGTTGAGTTCTTGCCTGAAGACACACTAAGTCAGAGTCCCAGTGCCTAATTTCATGGATAATAAGCCTTCTCCTCGAATCCCACCTCAAAGCATCCCAAGGGACGTCCAAGTAAAGGTCAGGATGGTTCCGTGCATTGTTATCCGCCAAGATGTTGTATGACATGATTGTGCATGCATCTACCAAAAGAAAGACAGAAATCATGAGTACAAAGCTAATAGTGCACGAATGCCTACATCTCAGCAACACAATTGCACCCAATCTGATTTGATATAACTTTGTAATAAGCAACACACTTCCAAGCCAACAAGCCAAACTGATACAACTTTGTAACGGATGGGCACACAAAGGTCATGACTTTGTGGGAGATTGCACTGGCTGGGTAGAAGCTTCTGACTTTCACAGACCCTTTTTTCCTTCTTTTTTTTGAAAGATCCAGCTCGGCTGGCATTCGTTTCATTAAGCAGAGAGAGAGCGAAAACAATTATTGATCAAGTGATCATGGGGTGAAAGAAAATTACAGGCCAGGTCAGGATGAGCCTGTGCTGGCAGGGGTACTTATGTACGCAATCTCTCACGGTACGTCCCCGAACGGGTGCTCCATGCATTTTGCTCCGGCGATCCTCCATTGTTCCATGTCCCGCCTGCAGGCTTCAGTGATGCTCCTCACGCTTGCAGTCTTTCCTCTGAATGTGCATGCGTTGCGCTCAATCCAAATCTGCCAACAGACGAGAGCCAGCAGCGATTTGGTCCCTCTGCTATTGCCTGTGGTGGCGTGGCCGATGATCTTTTGAACGCGCTCACCCGTAGTCCTTCCCGCGCGCCAGCAGGAGTGAGCTAGAGCGTTGCAGCCCCACCGTGAGGCCACCTTGTCCCACACCTGGATGGCGATCGGGCACTCCCAGAACAGGTGCGAAGAGGTCTCGAGATTCCTTAAGCACAACCGACAGAAGTAGTAGCGCAGTACTAGTAATACCTAATGCAACGCTCTAGCTCACTCCTGCTGACTAATTGGAAAATTACTCCTTTTTTCCTTTGGAGAATTATTTCTACTAACTAATTGGTTAAACTAGCTCCTTACTATTTCCTGGTAGCAGTAGCGCAGTACTAGTAATACCTAATGCAAAGGGCCAATTTTATATACCAACCTATACACAAACAAGTGGTGAGCAAAGGTAACCAATCTCCTCGACAGCTATGTGCAGCTAACAGAATACCTGAGCCCGAGGTCGCTGCCTCGTCCGCGAAGATCCACCGCCGGTAGGGCACCGGAGCATGCGGCGCGTGGTACCCCTGCCAGACGCGGCCAGACGCGCCTGCGGGATCCTGCCAGCGGCGGCGGTGGTCGAAAGGAGCGACGTATGCGGACGCGCGCCACACCGCCGCGCCGGGAGCAGAGGGGGAGCGTCCGCGCTTCCTGGGGCGAGGGGCCGCGGGAGCTGGCGGCGAGAGGCGCGCGCGCGAAGGGTTGTACGCCATTGCGGCGACCTGTGGCGGTGGGCCGGCGAGGGGTGGGTGGGTCAGGTCGGGGTGAGAGGGGAACGGACTCCGACGGGTTCGGAACTCGTTTTGCGGGTTCCTATATACACGAGGGGTTGACCGGTTGAGTACAAGTGCCTCAAGATCTGGATCGGACAGTTCAGATGTGTTGTAAATCTAGGTTATTTTCTTAACCACCGTTCCACATATATGGTGTTAACTCTTTTTTTTTGCGCAAAATATATGGTGTTAAAAACTAGGACAATGCCTGCACGTCAAAAAAAACTAGGATAATGCTTGTGCATTGCAATGGAATATAAATATTTTTAGTATGTTAGCTTGTGATTTATCTGTTCATATTAATGTGATGTGTAAATATATGTTCATCAAATTCTGCCCATGATTTTTCTTATATTTTGATGAGAATTTTGATAAGTAAACTAAACTAGAATTGGCTCAGAAGGTAAGTAAATTATGATGATTTGATTATCATACGGGGAAATTTGAAAAACGAGGTGGTGTAAAAAAAGGTAAACATGGGACATTACATTCTTCTTAAGTAAAAAAAATAGTAGAGATAGACATTACTTTTTTACAAATTATTTTTTTTGCAGGTATTTTTTTACAAATTGTTACAAAACTATTTTGCACGGTTATAATACCTTCATGAAAAAATCTTGTGAAAAATTGTTGCATAACCACCGATTTGTTACATTACTACTTATTTTGTATTTTTTGTAACACTTCTAAAAATACATTGTCAAGATTTGTTGCAATCATTTTTTGGCTAGAGAGGTGAGATTTTGTCACGAAAACAACCGGTTTTTCCCTCACCGTCGGGGGACGGACGGCTTAGCACGGCCCCTCAACCAATTCCCTGTCGAAGACGCTGCATGTTGCATGCTTCAGTTCACTCAATCAAAACATATGCATGCGATCTAGCTGGTTTTATTTATCAAATTAGCTAAACGTCAGTCGACTAACTTTAGCTTTTGGGTTAGTCGATTTTGAGATGGGCGAAGAAGTTCGTCGAAGGGAGGCCGGAGGGAAGGAAGGTGCTCGCCGGAGGGCTACCCCATCATCTATCTTTGGGGGTGGGGGTGAGGGAGTCCTGGATTATGGGTCCTCGGGTGTCAAGGCTATGCGATATGGGTCGGACTGATGGGTTGTGAAGATACAAGGTAGAAGGCCTTCCCTCGTGTACGGATGGGACTCTCCTTTGCGTGGATGGCAAGCTTGGCGTCCGGATGTATAGTTTCCTTTCTCTGTAAACCGACTCTGTACAACCCTAGGCCCCTCCAGTGTCTATATAAACCGGAGGGTTTAGTCCATAGAGGCTATCAAGGTAGATCAACTCTTGTAACCCCTATACTCATCAAAGTCAATCAAGCAGGAAATAGGATATTACCTCCATTAAGAGGGCCCAAACCTGGGTAAACATCGTGTCCCCCGTCTCCTGTTACCTTAGATCCTCAGACGCACAGGGCGCCCTACCCGAGATCGGCTGGTTTTGACACCGACATTGGTGCTTTCATTGAGAGTTCCTTTGTGTCGTCGACGGAAGGATCAATGGCTCGCCTCGTCATCAATGACAACATCACCTCTGGAGGAGCCCTGGCTCCGGGACAGACCCTCCAACTCGGCAGTTTTACCATGGGTGCCTGCTCGTCCTTTAAGCCAGAGGCGGCCCCTCAAATCACCAAACATCATCTCCGCATCAGCCTCAAACACTCCGAAAAGATGGATCCGGCAGATGTTTCGTCCTTGAACGAACTGCTAGATCGCATCACCGCCCTGGGAGTCACCATAGACTATGACAGGATTGGACTTAAACCCGATTAGAGGGAAATCAAGTCCCCGCATGTCGGGGATATACCCCGCGGTATGACCCGGCCGGAGTTATAACCCGGCCGGGACTCAGTAAACCGGCGGACGGTGAGACAGACGGTAAACCGGCAGATGATAAACCGGCAGGTGTTGATAACCCGGCAGGAGTTAAGTCAGATGATAAACCGGCAGACTCATCATAAACCGGCACCAGTCATAACCCGGCAGACAGTGATAACTCAGTTGCCAGGGGTTATGAAGCCTGAGACGTTATGAAGCCCAAGACGTTAAGAAGCCCATGAAGAGAAATCAGAATAGTTTAAGTCTTAATCCGAGTTGGGCTCTACATGTAACCCGCCCCTTCAACATATATAAGGAGGGGCAGGGCACCCCAAAAGGGAGAAGAGAAATAATCTTAAGGGTTAGACATAACTGGGAGAGACGGTTTACGGTGACTCCCTCACGATGATAATGAGACCTAGCCACAAACAGCATGTAAGGTTTTACCGGATGATGTTTCCCGGGGCCCGAAGCTGTCTAAATCTTTGTCTTGCGTGTTGCGCCTCTCGATTCCGCTCAACCTCTCTCAAGCTGCCACATAGATGCGTTGGCCTCACGACAAGTCCTCACACTAGGACATCTGACGTGTTAATTCCCCGACAGTTGGCGCCCACCGTGGGGCTGCGCACGGTGGTGTTGAGTTCTTGGAGGGATTTCTCTCAGAGATCGAGAAGTTTACAATTGTTCCAGATGAAGAATAGCCGGTTTGGAAGATCAACTTCAAATTCATTGATCTAGATTCATAACCTATGAGGTCTAAGGTTCGAGAGGGTTACGCTGCAGGCTTCAAAGCCAGACTGCTGTTATGACCCGGATTCGCATTGTGATTTTTTTAAGCCGCTTTGAAAACTGCCAAAGGCTGACGGGTCAGATCAACCGAAGGCAGTAAATGGGTTATTCCTTGATTTGAATCATACAAAAGTGAAACTTGATAAGCATCAATTGATTCCGCTGGTTGGCTGTCCGAACAGTCACGCAAGATAACCCGGGCCGGAACAGTTGTCGACCTCTTCAGAAATTCCGCCGCCGGCTGGGTTGCTAATTCTGCTGGTTAATTTTGGAATTTGGGAGTGCGAGATTTAAGTCTGGAGGAGATAAGAGTTGCATATGTGCGCCGCAGGTGGCCTAGCGATCTGTTGGTCTGGAGTCAGATCGGTTTATGCCAAAACAGAAAGCACCAAAAATCAACTATTGTTCAGACCTGCTAACTGCTGCCCGTTCGAGTCGACGCAAGCGACGAGTTTGCTCTATCATAAAAAAAAGAAAGAAAAAGCCTAAAATCTAAAAAGTGGCCGCGCACGATTTGACGCGATCGAGCGGCCGGCTGGGAACCACACGATCTCTATCACGCGCGTCCGTCCCCACTTCAGGTGCCATCTGGGCGGCAGCCAACCTACCTCTCCCTCGTTCTCTCCCAACCCGTCTCTCTTTTTCTGTCTATTCTCCCTTCCTCACAGATCTGGATCGGAGGGGGCTCACTGGCGTCTCCCCTCAACACCGACCACCAGAAACCTCCACCGGCTGGCCACCGCGCTCCACCGGCTGAGGGGAGGCTTGGCCGCGCCGCCACCAGCCCCCACCACGACATCCCGCCTACCGTCCTATTGCTCCTTCCCCTACCGGATCCAGTCCCATCGTCGTCGTTCCCCTCCGTCGTCGACGGGATATGGCCTCTGCATCGACGGGATGGCCATCATCCTCGACGAGATGCGGCCGTCGTCTCCTTCCTCTGATGTCGTCCGAGTATATTCCCCTTCGTCCTGATTGAACCCATTCCCTCCCACTTGCTTGTTTGATGATGATAAAATAAGACAAAAATAAGAAGCAACTGAGAAAAGGTTTAGCATGCACCTGATTACCATCGCACAGATTACACGGGATTCTTGTTGCTTTTGTTCTTGACGCATTTCTGAACGCAGGAGGGAAGTTACAAGGGAAGGGAAAGCACTAGCTAGCAGGGACCTACTTCATGCGTGTTGCAAGACCAGCATAGGCTGGAGTTCTACCGTTGCTTTGGTCGCGGTGCTAGTGAATTTTTGTGTTGATGCATATGTTGTTGCTCCTATGGAGTGTTGCTGAATTTTCTTTTCGTACTGAAGTTGGTGCTATGTATGTGCTTTGGGCTGTTGAATATGCTACTGAATTTTAGCAAAAGAAGAAGCGGAGGTATTGTGTTTGGGCAGCTATAATATGCTACTAATTTTTTGTTGGCGTTAACAATAATTATAGTTGCACACATAATAGTTCTGAGTTGGATATGATCATTTCAGATCTGTAGTCGATTTGGCGCGTATCGCTCTGCAGCCGATTTTTGATGCTCTACAGGTACTAGTGGATTCAGCTGATTTGAGCTCTGTAGTTTATCTAAGTACTGAGCATGCTGGCCCATCTGTTGGAATACATCAAGTTTTCAAAAAATTCAGACTTTTATTGTTCTATTTTCTGAAGAAACTACATTGCTGCACATGCGCGCCGTGGAGTTGCACATTTTTGTTGGCATCTATAGTAATTTTAATTACGCACATATTTGTTCTCAGTTGGATACGATCATTGGAAAGTTGCACACACAGCGATCATTTTTTATTGGCATCTATATTACTTCTAGATATTACGCACATAATTGTTCTCAGTTAGATTCGGTCATTCGGAAGTTACACACATGGTGATCATTTTTTATTGGCATCTATAGTAGTTCTAGTCGCACACATAGTTGTTTTCAGTTGGACACGATCATTGAAAAGTTGCACACACGGGGTTCATTTTTGATTGGCATCTATAGTAGTTCTAGTTGCACAAATAGTTGTTTTCAGTTGGACACGGTCATTGGAAAGTTGCACACACGGGATTCATTTTTGGTTGGCATCTATAGTAGTTCTAGTCGCACACATAGTTGTTTTCAGTTGGACACGATCATTGAAAAGTTGCACACACGGGGTTCATTTTTGATTGGCATCTATAGTAGTTCTAGTTGCACAAACAGTTGTTTTCAGTTGGACACGGTCATTGAAAAGTTGCACACACGGGATTCATTTTTGGTTGGCATTTCTAGTTGCACACATAGTTTTTTTCAGTTGGACATGGTCATTGGAAAGTTGCACACACGGCGATCATTTTTTGTTGGCATCTATAGTAGTTCTAGTTGCACACATAGTTGTTTTCAGTTGGACACGGTCATTGGAAGTAGTTGGCAGGGGAAATAGAAGTAGTTGCACAAAATCTGCTAGGCAGTTGGCCAGGGCAACAGATAAAGTTGCACATCTCACTGACATGGTTTTGTTGAATGGTGAAAAAATGCACATCCGTAGACCATGAGGGTGCAGAAAAGTTGTCTACATGGAGTTGCACACTCTCGTCGGTATAGTCACACATGCATGGCCACAGAGTTGCACAATCTTATCGGCATAGTCGCACATGCATGACCATAGAGTTGCACAATATCGTCCGGATAGTCGCACATGAATTGCCGGGGGAGGTGCTCACGCCCGGCCGCGGAGTTGCGCACTCTCGTCGGTATAGTCACACATGCATGGCCACAGAGTTGCACAATCTCGTTCGCATAGTCACACATAAATTGTCGTGAGAGGTGCTCACGCATGGCTGCGGAGTTGCACACTCTCGTCGGCACAGTCGCACATACATGGCCATGGAGTTGCACAACCTCGTCCACATAGTCACACATGAGTTTTTATGGGAGGTGCTCATGCCCGGCCACGGAGTTGCACACTCTCGTCGGCATAGTCACATATGCATGGCCACACAGTTGCACAATATCGTCTGCATAGTCGCACATGAATTGCTATGGGAGGTGCCCACGTCCGACCACGGAGTTGCACACTCTTGTGTTCATAGTCGCACATGCGTGGCCGTGGAGTTGGGACATTCTTACAGGATAGTCCCTCAAACGCGGTTGTAGAGGCTCACACGCGCGATGACTACCAGGCAGTTGGCCAGGGCACCGGGGCAGCAGATGAAATTGCACATTTTCAATTTTTAGAGAGTAGTATGGGGTGGTGTCACTAGTGAAAATTGCATGGCCTGGGCAACAAACGAAGTTGCACATCTCACTGGAAGGAGGCAATTTGGGGATGGAGGTACCATAGAGAAAAACTGCATGTCTACGGTGTACAAGAAAAGTTGCACATCCCTGTCAGGTAGTTGCACATCGACGGCTAGTCAGTTACATAAAACAGGGACAAAATTGCACAAAAAAAAGTTTGTCAAAACATATCCATGTGGGATCTAGTTTCGAAGAGCACATCGCGAGGATTTCAGTGGTGAAAGAGGATCTTAATTTTGATATTTGGTTCAAAAGTTATGGCTTTTTTAAGAAACAAAAATTAAAAAGCAAACTAGATGGTCAACTCCCTTTAGTGTACAACGGACCACGTACTTACCTTTTCCACCGGCCGCTCCCAAACTCTACCTGGCGTTTTTAATATGCGGCAGTGACTAGACGTCTCGGACAGGGCCGGCCGCTCGCGAGCGGTACCTAGCGCCCGGCCGCCAGCTAGATTGGTCCAAGAAAAAGAAGGGAGGAAACCACGACCCGGGATCAGAACCATCCACGACCCGGACTGGTCCATCGTCTGCGCACGCGTCCTCGCCTCGAGGCGCCCGTCTCGCTCAACCTTTGCTCCATACCGCCGCCTCGTCTCCGCATCGTCAGCTGCTTACACACCCCTGCGCGTCTCACCGGCGTCTACGGCTCCGCTCGCTCTCCTGCCGGATGCCACCATAACTCGCCGTCAAGCCGTCCCTGTGCGACCCAGTTGTAAGCCACCGGGCCGCCACCACGAGCCGCCGGCCGCTGGGACTGGCCCTGAGCCACCTCGCTGCTCACCTCCGATTCAACCGAGGCCTCACGAGTCGCTCCTCGAGTCAGCCACCACCACTTCGTCAAACCAGGCGCGCTGAGCCACTACTATAGCTCGCCTCGGCCTCGCTCCGCCTCGAACCGGACCTGCGCCACCATTGCTTTCCATCAGTTTTTGTGTTGGATTAATCCATTGGGTCACCATCACCACAGCTCTGAGCGCGGCACAGGGTGTTGTGCCCTTAGCGCAGCCTTGACCCGTCGGTGCCTCGTCAACCGGCTGCCACCGCACAGCCGCTTCCACCTCGTCAGTGGCAAGATGGCTTGCCTCGCCGCCGCATCGAACCGGCCGCTCGACCCGCCAAGTCACCATTGTCGCCTCGTATCCTCTGTCGCAACTCTGCCGGCTCACAGGATGCCTCACAGCGCCGGCCTGTCAAACCACTCGCGCCCGCACACCTGAGCCGGCCCGCCACCCGCGCCGAGTTGCCATGACCTGCTGCGGCCCTACCCTCCGCTGCGAGTCGTCTCCGACTCTGAACCGCCGCCGTCTCGTCCTTTCGCTAAACCGCCAGGTCCATCTCTGCCTTGGTCGGCCTTGAGACTCCAAGTTGTCGGGTCCGTCATTCCTCCGTGCGCTCCCGCTCGCCTCCAGCCGCCCCTGACTGATGAGCCGCCGAGCTGGCCCGCCTGCGTCCCATACTACAGCTGCTGGAGCTCGCGTGGGAGATGTTGCGGCTGCTGGAGCTGAACATGTAACTCACGGATGAGGGGAAGGTGCTACAGGGTCCTAAGACGCCGACAGTCATCTGGCTTGGAGGAATGATGTTTTGAGTTATGGCGAGTTACTGTTGATCAATCGGCCTTGACCAGGAGGTGGACTCAAACCGTTTCTGCTTGAGCCCGGCTTTCCTCTGCCACCAAGTTAACTCCCTTGCCGCTCGCCTCGGCTCTCGCGGCACCAGCAAGCCGCTGCCCGAGCTCGAGTCATCTCCTCTCCTGCTATGGCCTTCAAGCCGCCGTCGCCTGGTCGCCTTTTCCTCAACACTGCCATGCCTTAAGTTGCCGGAGCTGCTGAGTCGCGCTAGAGCGTGTAAACCGCCGTCGAGTCGGCGAGTCACCACCGAACTGCGCCCAGTTCACCGTTTACGCACCTAGCCAAAGCAACTATTTCCCCGCTCTAAGTCGTGATAACTGCGGTCACAGCTCGTCTTGCCGGTATGCCTCTTTTATGCACCGCGTCGAGGTGCCGCCCAATTTAGTGTTGCACTAAATCGCCGCTCTATCTCCGCCATGGCGCGCCAGGCCAACCACCCCCTGCTTTTAAAACCGCTTGTACCGTGAGTCACCGTCACCGTTTTGCCGAGTCGCCGGCGCCCCTTTGTCGCCCCGTCGCATGTGACTCGCTGTTCTGCTGTTGTGCCACAAACTGTCGCCTCCCATTTGAATCGCCACTGATGCTACTCGTCGCCACACATCAAAATTTACAGGCAGGCAATCATTACTTTGGAAAGGGGAAAAAGACAAAGGAAAAGCACGTACATGACATGCATCTATACGGACTATCTTTTGTGTCCAACTACGCTCGGTATCATTGACCATGTTCATCCGGCAAAAAATATCAGGTGATATCTTTCCTATATATCTTATCAGCATATATTACATTGTTTGAAAACAATTGCTTTGGTCTGGATATTCTTATATGCAGGACAATTATTCACTACGAACGTGGTTTATGTTGCGAGGGTGCAACATGCGCTAGTAATAATATGGACCGGTATTCGTGGTGTCATACTGCCTAATGAAGATGCGTATGAGCCGCCGCCCTTGTGATCCGGTCTATATCAGGTTTTTCTGGGATTGCGCTTGCTCGCTGTTCAATGGACATGCTTTTACCGTGATGATCATTAACTCCGCGGTGGATAATTTCTGGCCAAACCTATCAGGTGAAATCCATCCAACATATTTTTATATTATATATTGCTTTCTTTAAAGGAGCAGTTACTCCGGCTTGCAAAGTTATCTAATGCAGGACCCTAAACCGCTATATTGGTGAAAATTTAAAGGCCGTCAGAAATATTCCGACTCACAATGATGCTTCCGGTTTATAGTCCGGTTTAAGGGAAATCCCGTCTCCCGCACAGCCCTGAAGCTCTTAGTATCTGGTACAAATCCGGTTTTAAGAGGAAATTGTCTCTTGCAAAGCTCTGACACTCTCAATATCAGGTTCAAAATCCCGGTTCAAGAAGAATTCATCTCTTGCAAAAATTTAAAGGTTGCTGAAGAGGACTTGTTGCCATGATGTGCGGTTCAAACATGGGTATCCTGCCTTATTGGCTTATCATATTATTGATCACATGGGGGCTTCCTGCTCATTGAGCATAGCTTGAATACCCTCTTGATCCGGCTATCAAGCCAATATTATCAATATTATCATAAGAGCACAACTCTGGTTACTTCGGTAATCCGGCTGTCAAGCCAATATTATCATAAGGGGCCAAAGAGAGTCTGCTGCATGGCACAGCTCAAACATGGGTATCCCTTGAGCACAACTCACAATGTCACTTGGGGGCTATGTTCGAACCATAGCTACACCTCTTGATAGGTGTAAGGCCACCAGGGAAATCATTTGGGGGCTTGGTTGTATTTGAACCATAGCTACACCTCTTGATCGGCTCAAGGCCAAAAAAAATTCGGGGCCAAGGAGAGTGTTGCAAAAGCACAACTCAAACATAGGCACTCACTAAGCACAACTCAAAATATTGCTTGGGGGCTCTTTGCTTCGCAATGAACAAAGAGTCTACACTTGTAATAGGCTATCAAGCCAGGCTTGGAAGCCAGGTGTATTCACCTAAAACACCGGGTTATCCTACCTTCTTTAAGTAAGCCACTCCGTCCAGGTAAACCTGGTATGACCCGTCGAACGTTTGACAAGTCAATCTCATAGACCCTGAACTTGTCAAAGTTAAAATGACGATTGGTTAATGATTGAGTTCCATCTTAAAAGGCTTTGTAAAATGGTTTAACTCAGTGGCCTGGCAGCCCATGAAATGCCTCGATTTGGGGCCTGGCAGCCCGTGAAAAGCCTCGCATGTTCCTTTTATGTTTTTATTTGCCAAGTTTTTTCTCCTTTGATGAGGTTTATAATATTTTCTGATAGTCCGGCGTTTATTGACCCGGCTTGGCTTTCAATTATAAGTTGTCAGTACATGATCAGTTATAATCTGGCGCTTATTGACCCGGTTTGGTTTCGACTACAAGTCGCCAGTATTATATATGGATAATCCGGTGTTTATTACAACCCGGTACGGTTTTATTATAAACCGACAATATATGGGAGGAGTTATCAGTACTCAAGATTTGGGTTATCACCCTTACTACAAAAAGTTGGTAAACCAACAATCTGATTCAATGTCACAGGTATGATATATTTCATATTTGATTATTCTTAAGTGCAGCCTTGGTTATAAACCCGGGTTATATGTTGGGCCTTATGACCCGTCCGGCGGTGAACCGTCAGGATACTTTAAACTTGTTGTATGCAGAAACAGGTTGAATAAAGCATAAATTATAAATCACCAGCGTTTATTAAACTTGGCCTGGCTTTAAGACAATAAGTCGTCAGTATATGATGAGAAATTATCCGGTGTTTGTTAACCCAGCCTAGCTTTGGACTATAAGTTGCCAGTATATATTTGGATTGCGCCATTGGAATTATGCGCTCATAAATCATTGTATTATATTATTCAAATCTTCAAATAGCTAACATGGCTGGATTTTATTATGGTTATCAATAACCAGTACTATGATCAAGGTTTTCAAAGTCGCTTTAGTGCAATGGCTATCATATTATCAATGGATATTATTTATTCTACAATTCAAGGAATAGTCCCGAGTCGCTGCAGGCTTACGACCCGGCACTTGGGGATACATTATTCAAGTTGAGATTACATTAAATATGCAAGTCTCATGTCGCTGCAAGCATGCACCATGACACTTGGGGGCTAATGCAAAGTCATTTTTTGCTCATCTTATTGAAGACCCGACTCATTATATTATAATGAGCCAGCCCTTGGGGGCTACCAATTGCTCCTGTCAACAATTTAAGGTACACAAATCTTAAATCCATTATATTGAAGGATCCGCTGCCCAGTTGGTAAAGCACAAAGCTTTTAACCTTGTGGACGTGGGTTCAAGCCCCATGATGAGGTTTACATCATATGATGTTCTTTACAAAGAAGTATATATAAAGTCCCAACTCAATATCATCTTACTGAGCCAGCACTTGGGGGCTACACGTTGCTGCTCAAAGTTTATATGATCATATTTATAAAGTCCCTGCTCGTTATTGCATAATGACCCGGCCCTTGGGGGCTACACTGGTTGAAGTTTTTATGAGCATCAGGCAATTACAAGTCCCAGGTTGCGGCAAGCATAACAACCCGACACTTGGGGGCTACATATGTGGAATACTCAGTTCTAATTGGTGATTGAGATGAACAACCTGGATTTCTTCAAGCTTGTGACATTCATATTGAAGCAAGTCTTAAGTTGTTACTACGTTCCCTTCTTAAGACTTGGGGGCTACAAGTGATAGGTATATAAGAGGTATATTTTCAAGCTTGATGTTAACTGCAATTATGACTCGGTGCCATCAATATTTATAAACTGGCAAGTTCTACATCCTTAAGCCAGCTGAAGATCAGAGGAGGATTTCAAGGACCAATATTTTTGTTAAGTCATTGGGAGCTGAGTCAAACGAATTATTCTTCGTAATGTTTCCTGTGACAAACCAATGTCAGCAAATTGATTATGAAGCTTGCATATTGGCCCGGATTTTCTAGAAGAAGGAAAGGACAAGGACTTAAGGATGATCAAGATCAGTTTAATGGATAAATCCAAATTAAACTAGGGGCTAATGTCGGGGATATACCCCGCGGTATGACCCGGTCGGAGTTATAACCCGGCCAAGACTCGGTAAACCGGCAGATGATAAACCGGCGGATGGTAAAGACAGGTGGTTGATATAGACGGTAAACGAGCAGATGATAAACCGGCAGGTGTTAAGGCAGATGATAAACCGGCAGGCGTTAAGACAAATGATAACCCGGCAGGAGTTAAGTCAGATGATAAACCGGCAGAATCATCATAAATCGGCACCAGTCATAACCAGGCAGATAGTGATAACTCGGTTGCCAGGGGTTATGAAGCCCGAGAAGTTATGAAGCCCAAGATGTTAAGAAGCCCATGATGGAAAGTCAGAATAGTTTAAGTCTTAATCCGAGTTGGACTCTACATGTAACCCACCCCTTCAACATATATAAGGAGGGGCAGGGCACCCCAAGAGGGAGAAGAGAAATAATCTTAAGGGTTAGACATAACTAGGAGAGCCGATTTACGGCAACTCCCTCACAATGATAATGAGACCTAGCCACAAACAACATGTAGGTTTTTTACCGGATGATGTTTCTCAGGGCCCGAAGCTGTCTAAATCTTTGTCTTGCGTGTTGCGTCTCTCGATTCCGCTCAGCCCCTCTCAAGCTACCACATAGATGCGTTGGCCTCACGACTATGTCCTCACACTAGGATATCTGACGTTTTAATTCCACGACACCGCCGATCACCCATCTGGTAGCGGTCATGGAGGAACAAGCCGAGAATACTTCTCCCCCTAAGTTGATAACAAGATATGTTTGGATTTTCCGAGCCCTGCAAGCCAGATACCCATCTTCGGGAAGAGACCACAGGTCCTCCAAACACAGAATCAGGCTGTGAGCCTGAAAGTCACCAGGACTCTCCTAGTTCTAGCCTAGTGGCCTCGGAGATTCTTCAAACTCCGGATCCAATAGTGGGTCGGGGTTCAGATTTTAGCCCACCCACCCACCACAAGCAATATTCTCCAAGCAATTCAGGTTCTCCAGACATATGTGACCTAATGGATGTACGACAGCAACATCAGGAAACGGTCCATCACTTCTGGGCCAGATTCCTCCTTCTTAAAAACAAGATTGAAGATTGCTGCGATGACGACGCGGTTTCAGTTTTTTGCCGTAATTGTATGGACGAGGGAATCCTCAATGCCCTTAACCATCACCACATACTGCACTTCGCAGATCTAGAATATATAGTACAGAAATACTGCGCAATGGAAAGCTCCTGGAAAGCCCAGACAGCCTAGTGGGATCCTCCTGCCTTGAAGCAGCCCACTGGACGGACAAAAAGGATGCACCCTTACGGGGCACCTGATCATCACCTCATTGACAAGAAAATCAAATCCTTCACGGGACATAGAACTATCCTCGACGAACTGCTCGACAAGCCCTGTCAGATACACACGATGCCGAATACCGAACCAACACACAGCCTTCGGGCATGTTGGCTACTCTGGAGGTAGCTAAGAGCGGCGAGGCCATCCTCACCAACATCTCTCTAGAGAGGCATTCTTTGGAGGATGTCGATCTCAATGTTTTCATGATCTTCGAGACGTTTTCTTCCAACAACCGGCGCAAAAGGGCATTACGCGACCTTGCCGAAGTCAACCAGGTAGCCGCAATAAATCCTTGGAATGACATGGCGATAACTTTCACTGTCGACGATGAGCCAAGGGCCAAATCAGTCCAAGCACGAGCCGCCTTAGTGTTAAACCCAATAGTGGATGGCTTTTGGCTCACCAAAGTGCTCATGGATGGCGACAGCGGGCTGAACCTTATTTACGAAGATACGCTCCACAAAATGCAGATGGACAAAAGCCGCATTGAGCAAGGCAGCACCACTTTCCGAGGCATCATCCTAGTCGAGAAGCACGAAGCTCGGGAAAAATCAAACTCGAAGTCGTATTCAAGTCTGAAGGATACCCAAAGGATATTCAAGTCTGAAGGATACCCAAACTCGAAGCCGAAGAACTACAGGTCTGAAGGGTTGCTCTTCCATGTGGAACCCGTTAAGAGTGGATACCATGCCCTGTTAGGGCGAGATGCATTCTCACGCTGATGGGCTTTTGGAATCACTTGATTATGAATCACTTGATGCTTGCGAACCATGCCTAATGGGCAAGATGACTAAGACTCCGTTCTCCAGAACAATGAAGCAAGCAACTGACTTATTGGAAATAATACATATTGATGTATGCGGTCTGATGAGTGTTGAGGCTCGCGGTGGGTATCGTTATTTTCTGACCTTCACACATGATTTGAGCAGATATGGGTATATCTACTTGATGAAACATAAGTCTGAAACATTTGAAAAGTTCAAAAAATTTCAGAGTGAAGTGGAAAATCATCATAACAAGAAAATAAAGTTTCTACCATGTGATCGTGGAGGTGAATATTTGAGTTACGGATTTTGGTCTTCATTTAAAACAATGCGGAATAGTTTCGCAACTCACGCCACCTGGAAAACCACAGCGTAATGGTGTGTTCGAACATCGTAACCGTACTTTATTAGATATAGTGCGATCTATGATGTCTCTTACCGATTTACCACTATCGTTTTGGGGTTATGCTTTAGAGACGGCTGCATTCACGTTAAATAGGGCACTATCTAAGTCCGTTGAGACGACACCATATGAACTGTGTTTGGAAGAAACCTAGGCTGTCGTTTTTTTTAAGTTTGGGGCTGTGATGCTTATGTGAAAAAGCTTCAACCTTATAAGCTCGAACCCAAATCGGAGAAATGCGTCTTCATAGGATACCCAAAGGATACTGTTGGGTACACCTTCTATCACAGATCCGAAGGCAAGATTTTCGTTGCTAAGAATGAATCCTTTCTAGAGAAGGAGTTTCTCTCAAAAGAAATGAGTGGGAGGAAAGTAGAACTTGATGAGGTAATTATACCTTCTCCTGAATTGAAAAGTAGTTCATCACAGAAATCAGTTCGAGTGATGCCTACACCAATTAGTAAGTAAGTTAATGATGATGATCATGAAACTTCAGATCAAGTTGCTACCGAACCTCGTAGGTCAACTAGAGTATGTTCCGCACTAGAGTGGTACGGTTATCCTGTTCTGGAAGTCATGTTACTAGACCATGACAAACCTACAAACTATGAGGAAGCAATGATGAGCCCAGATTCTGCGAAATGGCTTAAGGGCATGAAATCTGAGATGGGATCCATGTATGAGAACAAAGTCTGGACTTTGGTTGACTTGACCGATGATCGGCAAGCAATAGAGAATAAATGGATCTTCAAGAAGAAGACTGACACTGACAGTAATGTTACTGTCTACAAAGCTTGACTTGTTGTGAAAGGTTTTTGACAAGTTCAAGGAGTTGACTACGACGAGACCTTCTCACCCATAGCGATGCTTAAGTCTGTCCGAATCATGTTAGCAATTGTCGCATTTTATGATTATGAAATCTGGCAAATGGATGTCAAAATTGCATTCCTTAATGGATTTCTTAAAGAAGAGTTGTATATGATGCAACCAGAAGGTTTTGTCAATCCTAAAGGTGCCAACAAAGTGTGCAAGCTCCAACGATCCATTTATGGACTGGTGCAAGCCTCTCAGAGTTGGAATATACGCTTTGATAGTGTGATCAAAGCATATGGTTTTATACAGACTTTTGGAGAAGCCTGTATTTACAAGAAAGTGAGTGGGAGCTCCGTAGCATTTCTAATATTATATGTGGATGCCATATTGTTGATTGGAAATAATACAGAATTTCTGGATAACATAAAAGGATACTTGAATAAGAATTTTTCAATGAAAGACCTCGGTGAAGCTGCTTATATATTGGGCATCAAGATCTATAGAGATAGATCAAGACGCTTAATTGGACTTTCACGAAGCACATACCTTGATAAAGTTTTGAAGAAGTTCAAAATGGATCAGTCAAAGAAAGGGTTCTTGCCTGTGTTACAAGGTGTGAAGTTGAGTCAGACTCAATGCCCGACCACTGCAGAAGATAGAGAGAAAAAGAAAGTCATTCTCTATGCCTTAGCCATAGGTTCTATCATGTATGCAATGATGTGTACCAGACTGAAGGAATTATGCCCTAGAGGCAATAATAAAGTTGTTATTTATATTTTCTTATATCATGATAAATGTTTATTATTCATGCTAGAATGTATTAACCGGAAACTTAGTACATGTATGAATACATAGACAAAACAGAGTGTCCCTAGTATGCCTCTACTTGACTGGCTCGTTGATCAAAGATGGTTATGTTTCCTGACCATGGACATGTGTTGTCATTTGATGAACAGGATCACATCATTAGAGAATGATGTGATGGACAATACACATCTGTTAGCTTAGCATAATGATCCTTTAGTTTTATTGCTATTGCTTTCTTCATGACTTATACATGTTCCTCTGACTATGAGATTATGCAACTCCCAAATACCGGAGGAACACATTGTGTGCTATCAAACGTCACAACGTAACTGGGTGATTACAAAGATGCTCTACAGGTGTCTCTGAAGGTGTTTTTTGGGTTGGCATAGATCAAGATTAGGATTTGTGACTCTGTGTATTGGAGAGGTATCTCTGGGCCCTCTCGGTAATGCACATCACTATAAGCCTTGCAAGTAATGTGACTAATGAGTTAGTTACGGGATGATGCATTACGGAACGAGTAAAGAGACTTGTAGGTAATGAGATTGAACTAGGTATGATGATACCGACGATCGAATCTCGGGCAAGTAACATACTGATGACAAAGGGAACAACGTATGATGTTATGCAGTTTGACCGATAAAGATCTTCCTAGAATATGTAGGAGCCAATATGAGCATCTAGGTTCCGCTATTGGTTATTGACTAGAGATGTGATCACAGACATGACGAGGAGTCTCGAAATGGTCGAGAAGTAAAGATTCATATATTAGAAGGTTATATACGGACACCGGAATGGTTCCGAAGAAGATCGGGGATTTTTCGGAGTACCGGGAGGTTACCGGACCCCCCCCCCCCCCACCCCACCCCGGGAAAGTTAATGGGCCTCATGGGCCATAGTGGAGAGGAGGCAGCCACAGGGGTCCCCCCCATGAGGCAACCTCATGGCGTCTCCTGTTGGGGAACGTAGTAATTTCAAAAAAATTCCTATGTACACGCAAGATCATGGTGATGGCATAGCAACGAGAGGGGAGAGTGTTGTCCATGTACCCTCGTAGACCGTAAGCGGAAGCGTTATGACAATGCGGTTGATGTAGTCGTACGTCTTCACGATCCGACCGATCCAAGTACCAAACGTACGACACCTCCGAGTTCAGCACACGTTCAGCTCGATGACGATCCCCGGGCTCCGGTCCAGCAAAGCTTCGGGGATGAGTTCCGTCAGCACGATGGCGTGGTGACGATGATGATGCTCTACCGGCGCAGGGCTTCGCCTAAACTCCGCGACGATATGACCGAGGTGGAATATGGTGGAGGGGGCACCACACACGGCTAAGGAACGATCCGTAGATCAACTTGTGTGTCCTAGGGTGCCCCCCTGCCCCCGTATATAAAGGAGCAAGGGGGAGGCCGGCCGGCCCCTTGGGGCGCGCCAAGGAGGAGGAGTCCTCCTCCTAGTAGGAGTAGGACTCCCCCTTTCCCACTCCTACTAGGAGGGGGAAGGAAGAGGGAGAGGGGAAAGGAAAGAGGGGGGCGCCGCCCCCCTCCTAGTCCAATTCGGACCAGAGGGAGAGGGGGCGCGCGGCCCACCCTGGCCACCCCTCTCTCTTCCCACCAAGGCCCATGTGGCCCATTAACTCTCCCGGGGGGTTCCGGTAACCCTCCGGCACTCCGGTTTTCTCCGAAATCACCCGGAACACTTCCGGTGTCCGAATATAGTCGTCCAATATATCAATCTTTATGTCTCGACCATTTCGAGACTCCTCGTCATGTCCGTGATCACATCTGGGACTCCGAACAAACTTTGGTACATCAAAACTTATAAACTCATAATAAAACTGTCATCGTAATGTTAAGCGTGCGGACCCTACGGGTTCGAGAACTATGTAGACATGACCTAGAACTATTCTCGGTCAATAACCAATAGCGGAACCTGGATGCCCATATTGGTTCCTACATATTCTACAAAGATCTTTATCGGTCAAACCGCATAACAACATACGTTGTTCCCTTTGTCATCGGTATGTTACTTGCCCGAGATTTGATCGTCGGTATCCAATACCTAGTTCAATCTCGTTACTGGCAAGTCTCTTTACTCGTTACATAATGCATCATCTCGTAACCAACTCATTGGTCACATTGCTTGCAAGGCTTATAGTGATGTGCATTACCAAGAGGGCCCAGAGATACCTCTCCGACAATCGGAGTGACAAAACCTAATCTCGAAATACGCCAACTCAACATGTACCTTCGGAGACACCTGTAGTACTCCTTTATAATCACCCAGTTACATTGTGACGTTTGGTAGTACCCAAAGTGTTCCTCCGGTAAACGGGAGTTGCATAATCTCATAGTTACAGGAACATGTATAAGTCATGAAGAAAGCAATAGCAATATACTAAACGATCAAGTGCTAGGCTAATGGAATGGGTCATGTCAATCACATCATTCTCCTAATGATGTGATCCCATTAATCAAATGACAACACATGTCTATGGTTAGGAAACATAACCATCTTTGATTAATGAGCTAGTCAAGTAGAGGCATACTAGTGACTATATGTTTGTCTATGTATTCACACATGTATCATGTTTCCGGTTAATACAATTCTAGCATGAATAATAAACATTTATCATGATATGAGGAAATAAATAATAACTTTATTATTGCCTCTAGGGCATATTTCCTTCAGTCTCCCACTTGCACTAGAGTCAATAATCTAGATTACATAGTAATGATTCTAACACCCATGGAGTCTTGGTGCTGATCATGTTTTGCTCGTGAGAGAGGCTTAGTCAATGGGTCTGCAACATTTAGATCCGTATGTATCTTGCAAATTTCTATGTCTCCCACTTGGACTTGGTCCCGGATGGAATTGAAGCGTCTCTTGATGTGCTTGGTCCTCTTGTGAAATCTGGATTCCTTTGCCAAAGCAATTGCACCAGTATTGTCACAGAAGATCTTCATTGGTCCCGATGCACTAGGTATGACACCTAGATCGGAAATGAACTCCTTCATCCAGACTCCTTCATTTGCTGCTTCCGAAGCAGCTATGTACTCCGCTTCACATGTAGATCCCGCCACGATGCTTTGTTTAGAACTGCACCAACTTACAGCTCCACCATTTAATAAAAACACGTATCCGGTTTGCGATTTAGAATCGTCCGGATCAGTGTCAAAGCTTGCATCGACGTAACCATTTATGACTAGCTCTTTGTCACCTCCATATACGAGAAACATATCCTTAGTCCTTTTCAGGTATTTCAGGATGTTCTTGACCGCTGTCCAGTGATCCACTCCTGGATTACTTTGGTACCTCCCTGCCAAACTTATTGCTAAGCATACGTCAGGTCTGGTACATAGCATTGCATACATGATAGAGCCTAGGCTGAAGCATAGGGAATATCTTTCATTTTTTCTCTATCTTCTGCTGTGGTCGGGCATTGAGTTTGACTCAACTTCACACCTTGAAGCACGGGCAAGAACCCTTTCTTTGCCTCATCCATTTTGAACTTTTTCAAAATTTTATCAAGGTATGTGCTTTGTGAAAGTCCTATTAAGCGTCTTGATCTATCTCTGTAGATCTTGATGCCCGATATGTAAGCAGCTTCACCTAGATCTTTCATTGAAAAACTCTTATTCAAGTATCCCTTTATGCTATCCAGAAATTCTATATCATTTCCAATCAATAATATGTCATCTACATATAATATCAGAGATGCTACAGAGCTCCCACTCACTTTCTTGTAAATACAGGCTTCTCCAAAAGTCTGTATAAAACCATATGCTTTGATCACACTATCAAAGCGTTTATTCCAACTCCGAGATGCTTGCACCAGTCCATAAATGGATCGCTGGAGCTTGCACACTTTGTTAGCACCTTTTGGATCAACAAAACCTTCTGGCTGTATCATATACAACTCTTCTTCCAGAAATCCATTCAAGAATGCAGTTTTTACATTCATTTGCCAGATTTCATAATCATGAAATCCAGCAATAGCTAACATGATTCGGACAGACTTAAGCATCACTACGGGTGAGAAAGTCTCATCGTAGTCAACCCCTTGAACTTGTCGAAAACCTTTCACAACAAGTCGAGCTTTATAGACAGTTACATTACCATCAGCGTCAGTCTTCTTCTTAAAGATCCATTTATTCTCAATGGCTTGCCGATCATCGGACAAGTCAACCAAAGTCCATACTTTGTTCTCATACATGGATCCCATCTCAGATTTCATGGCCTCTAGCCATTTTACGGAATCTGGGCTCATCATCGCTTCCTCATAGTTTGTAGGTTCATCATGGTCAAGTAACATGACTTCCAGAATAGGATTACCGTACCACTCTGGTGCGGATCTTACTCTGGTAGACCTACGAGGTTCAGTAGAAACTTGATCTGAAGTTTCATGATCAATATCATTAGCTTCCTCACTAATTGGTGTAGTTGTCACAGGAACCAGTTCTTGTGATGAACTACTTTCCAACAAGGGAGTAGATACAGTTATCTCATCAAGGTCTACTTTCCTCCCACTCACTTCTTTCGAGAGAAACTCCTTCTCTAGAAAGGATCCGATTTTAGCAACAAAAATCTTGCCCTCAGATCTGTGATAGAAGGTGTACCCAATGGTCTCTTTTGGGTATCCTATGAAGACACATTTCTCCGATTTAGGTTCGAGCTTATCTGGTTGAAGTTTCTTCACATAAGCATCGCAGCCCCAAACTTTAAGAAATGACAATTTTGGTTTCTTGCCAAACCACAGTTCATAAGGTGTCGTCTCAACTGATTTTGATGGTGCCCTATTTAACGTGAATGCGGCCATCTCTAAAGCATAACCCCAAAACGATAGCGGTAAATCAGTAAGAGACATCATAGATGGCACCATATCTAGTAAAGTACGATTACGACGTTCGGACACACCATTTCGTTGTGGTGTTCCGGGTGGCGTGAGTTGCGAAACTATTCCGCATTGTTTCAAATGTAAACTAAACTCGTAACTCAAATATTCTCCTCCACGATCAGATCGTAGAAACTTTATTTTCTTGCTACGATGATTTTCCACTTCACTCTGAAATTCTTTGAACTTTTCAAATGTTTCAGACTTGTGTTTCATCAAGTAGATATACCCATATCTGCTCAAGTCATCTGTGAAGGTGAGAAAATAACGATACCCGCCGCGAGCCTCAACATTCATTGGACCACAAACATCAGTATGTATGATTTCCAACAAATCAGTTGCTCGCTCCATAGTTCCGGAGAACGGCGTTTAGTCATCTTGCCCATAAGGCACGGTTCACAAGTACCAAGTGATTCATAATCAAGTTATTCCAAAAGCCCATCAGTATGGAGTTTCTTCATGCGCTTTACACCGATATGACCTAAACGGTAGTGCCATAAATAAGTTGCACTATCATTATCAACTCTGCATCTTTTGGTTTCAACACTATGAATATGTGTATCACTACTATCGAGATTCAATAAAAATAGACCACTCTTCAAGGGTGCATGACCATAAAAGATATTACTCATATAAATAGAACAACCATTATTCTCTGATTTAAATGAATAACCGTCTCGCATCAAACAAGATCCAGATATAATATTCATGCTTAACGCTGGCACCAAATAATAATTATTTAGGTCTAAAACTAATCCCGATGGTAGATGTAGAGGTAGCGTGCCGACCGCGATCACATCGACTTTGGAACCATTTCCCATGCGCATCGTCACCTCGTCCTTAGCCAATCTTCGCTTAATCCGTAGTCCCTGTTTCGAGTTGCAAATATTAGCAACAAAACCAGTATCAAATACCTAGGTACTACCGCGAGCATTAGTAAGGTACACATCAATAACATGTATATCACATATACCTTTATTTACTTTGCCATCCTTCTTATCCGCCAAATACTTGGGGCAGTTCCGCTTCCAGTGTCCAGTCTGCTTGCAGTAGAAGCACTCAGTTTCAGGCTTTGGTCCAGACTTGGGTTTCTTCTCTTGAGCAGCAACTTGTTCGCTGTTCTTCTTGAAGTTCCCCTTCTTCTTCCCTTTGCCCTTTTTCTTGAAACTGGTGGTCTTGTTAACCATCAACACTTGATGCTCCTTCTTGATTTCTACCTCCGCGGCTTTTAGCATTGCGAAGAGCTCGGGAATAGTCTTGTCCATCCCTTGTAGCTTGGTGGCAGTGATTGGAGAATTCTGTCAATGACACTATCATCAGGAAGATTAACTCCCAGTTGAATCAAGTGATTATTATACCCAGACATTTTGAGTATGTGTTCACTGACAGAACTATTCTCTTCCATCTTGCAGCTATAGAACTTATTGGAGACTTCATATCTCTCAATCCGGGCATTTGCTTGAAATATTAACTTCAACTCCTGGAACATCTCATATGCCCCATGACGTTCAAAACGTCGTTGAAGACCCGGTTCTAAGCCGTAAAGCATGGCACACTGAACTATCGAGTAGTCATCAGCTTTGCTCTGCCAGACGTTCTTAACATCGTCAGTTGCATCAGCAGCAGGCCTGGCACCCAGCGGTGCTTCCAGGACGTAATTCTTCTGTGCAGCAATGAGGATAATCCTCAGGTTACGGACCCAGTCCGTGTAATTGCTACCATCATCTTTCAACTTTGCTTTCTCAAGGAACGCATTAAAATTCAACGGAACAACAGCACGAGCCATCTATCTACAACAAACATAGACAAGCAAAATACTATCAGGTACTAAGTTCATGATAAATTTAAGTTCAATTAATCATATTACTTAAGAACTCCCACTTAGACAGACATCTCTCTAGTCATCTAAGTGATCACGTGATCCAAATCAACTAAACCATGTCCGATCATCACGTGAGATGGAGTAGTTTCAATGGTGAACATCATTATGTTGATCATATCTACTATATGATTCACGCTCGACCTTTCGGTCTCCGTGTTCCGAGGCCATATCTGTATATGCTAGGCTCGTCAAGTTTAACCCGAGTATTCCGCGTGTGCAACTGTTTTGCACCCGTTGTATTTGAACGTAGAGCCTATCACACCCGATCATCACGTGGTGTCTCAGCACGAAGAACTTTCGCAACGGTGCATACTCAGGGAGAACACTTCTTGATAATTAGTGAGAGATCATCTTAAAATGCTACCGTCAATCAAAGCAAGATAAGATGCATAAAGGATAAACATCACATGCAATCAATATAAGTGATATGATATGGCCATCATCATCTTGTGCTTGTGATCTCCATCTTCGAAGCACCATCGTGATCACCATCGTCACCGGCGCGACACCTTGATCTCCATCGTAGCATCGTTGTCGTTACGCCATCTATTGCTTCTACGACTATCGCTACCGCTTAGTGATAAAGTAAAGCAATTACAGGGCGTTTGCATTTCATACAATAAAGCGACAACCATATGGCTCCTGCCAGTTGCCGATAACTTCGGTTACAAAACATGATCATCTCATACAATAAAATATAGCATCACGTCTTGACCATATCACATCACAACATGCCCTGCAAAAACAAGTTAGACGTCCTCTACTTTGTTGTTGAAAATTTTACGTGGCTGCTACGGGCTTAGCAAGAACCGTTCTTACCTATGCATCAAAACCACAACGATAGTTCGTCAAGTTAGTGCTGTTTTAACCTTCGCAAGGACCGGGCGTAGCCACACTCGATTTAGCTAAAGTGAGAGAGACAGACACCCGCCAGCCACCTTTAAGCACAAGTGCTCGTAACGGTGAAACCAGTCTCGCGTAAGCGTACGCGTAATGTCGGTCCGGGCCGCTTCATCTCACAATACCGCCGAACCAAAGTATGACATGCTGGTAAGCAGTATGACGTGTATCGCCCACAACTCACTTGTGTTCTACTTGTGCATATAACATCAACGCATAAAACCTGGCTTGGATGCCACTGTTGGGGAACGTAGTAATTTCAAAAAAATTCCTACGTACACGCAAGATCATGGTGATGGCATAGCAACGAGAGGGGAGAGTGTTGTCCACGTACCCTCGTAGACCGTAAGCGGAAGCGTTATGACAACGCGGTTGATGTAGTCGTACGTCTTCACGATCCGACCGATCCAAGTACCGAACGTACGGCACCTCCGAGTTCAGCACACGTTCAGCTCGACGACGATCCCCGGGCTCCGATCCAGCAAAGCTTCGGGGATGAGTTCCGTCAGCACGACGGCGTGGTGACGATGATGATGCTCTACCAGCGCAGGGCTTCGCCTAAACTCCGCGATGATATGACCGAGGTGGAATATGGTGGAGGGGGCACCGCACACGGCTAAGGAACGATCCGTAGATCAACTTGTGTGTCCTAGGGTGCCCCCCTGCCCCCGTATATAAAGGAGCAAGGGGGGAGGCCGGCCGGCCCCTTGGGGCGCGCCAAGGAGGAGGAGTCCTCCTCCTAGTAGGAGTAGGACTCCCCCTTTCCTACTCCTACTAGGAGGGGGAAAGGAAGGGGGAGAGGGGAAAGGAAAGAGGGGGCGCCGCCCCCCTCCTAGTCCAATTCGGACCAGAGGGAGAGGGGGCGTGCGGCCCACCCTGGGCGTCCCTCTCTCTTCCCACCAAGGCCCATGTGGCCCATTAACTCTCCCGGGGGGGGGGGTTCCGGTAACCCTCCGGCACTCCGGTTTTCTCTGAAATCACCCGGAACACTTCCGGTGTCCGAATATAGTCGTCCAATATATCAATCTTTATGTCTCGACCATTTCGAGACTCCTCGTCATGTCCGTGATCACATCCGGGACTCCGAACAAACTTCGGTACATCAAAACTTATAAACTCATAATAAAATTGTCATCGTAACGTTAAGCGTGCGGACCCTACGGGTTCGAGAACTATGTAGACATGACCTAGAACTATTCTCGGTCAATAACCAATAGCGGAACCTGGATGCCCATATTGGTTCCTACATATTCTACGAAGATCTTTATCGGTCAAACCGCATAACAACATACGTTGTTCCCTTTGTCATCGGTATGTTACTTGCCCGAGATTTGATCGTCGGTATCCAATACCTAGTTCAATCTCGTTACCGGCAAGTCTCTTTACTCGTTACGTAATGCATCATCCCGTAACCAACTCATTGGTCACATTGCTTGCAAGGCTTATAGTGATGTGCATTACCGAGAGGGCCCAGAGATACCTCTCCGACAATCGGAGTGACAAAACCTAATCTCGAAATACGCCAACTCAACATGTACCTTCGGAGACACCTGTAGAGCTCCTTTATAATCACCCAGTTACGTTGTGACGTTTGGTAGTACCCAAAGTGTTCCTCCGGTAAACGGGAGTTGCATAATTTCATAGTTACAGGAACATGTATAAGTCATGAAGAAAGCAATAGCAATATACTAAACGATCAAGTGCTAGGCTAACGGAATGGGTCATGTCAATCACATCATTCTCCTAATGATGTGATCCCATTAATCAAATGACAACACATGTCTATGGTTAGGAAACATAACCATCTTTGATTAATGAGCTAGTCAAGTAGAGGCATACTAGTGACTATTTGTTTGTCTTATGTATTCACACATGTATCATGTTTCCGGTTAATACAATTCTAGCATGAATAATAAACATTTATCATGATATGAGGAAATAAATAATAACTTTATTATTGCCTCCAGGGCATATTTCCTTCATCTCCCCCCAAGCCCATTCCGAATTGGACAAGGGGTGGGTGGCGCGACCCCCCTTTCCTTCTCCGTCTCCACCTCTTTCCCCTTTCCCCCTTCGTTGGAAGGAAGGAGGGGGGCCGAATCCTACTTGGACTGGGAGTCCAAGTAGGACTCCCCCCTTGGCGCGCCCCTCCTTGGCCGCCGGCCTCCTCCTCCCCTCTTTATATACGGGGGCGGGGGGCACCCCAAAGGGACACCAAGATTTCTTTTAGCCGTGTGCGGTGCCCCCCTCCACAGTTTACGCCTCCGGTCATATCATCGTAGTGCTTAGGCGAAGCCCTGCACGGATCACATCACCAACACCTTCGCCACGCCATCGTGCTGACGGAACTCTCCCTCGTCCCTCTACTGGATCAAGAGTTCAAGGGACGTCATCGAGCTAAACGTGTGCTGAACACGGAGGTGCCGTACGTTCGGTACTTGGATCGGTTGAATCGTGAAGACGTTCGACTACATCAACCACGTTAACATAACGCTTCCGCTTTCGATCTACAAGGGTACATGGACACACGCTTCCCCTCTTTGTTGCTATGCATCTCCTAGATAGATATTGCGCGATCGTAGATTTTTTTTAAATTGCATGCTACGTTCCCCAACGACGGGGGAGGGGGGGGAGGGGGGGCACGACAGTGTGCTGCGGTTGGGGCGGTGCGTGGCAAGACTGCAGTGGAGCGCCACCGACCGCAGACGGCTAGGGACGACGGCGATGATGCGGTTCGAAGGAAGAAGAAGACCGGCGGAAGGAAGAAGAAAGAGATCCGACCATTGATCTTGTATCCGACGGCTCAAAAAATCGACTGACCCAAAACTTTCTTTCAGGTGACCGACATATAGTTTTTATTTATGGGTGTGACTAGGTGTGAGTCGACTGAGATTTAACCAAGTCTAAGTCAAGTGACAATGACATGCGAGACAGAAAATCAAAATTCTGACAAGACAATTTTGCACGAATCTCAATGTAGATCTCACGATATTGCATCGACTGAGATTTCGTTAAGTCTTTGTTGACTGAGACTTATCAAGACTATTTATTTGTAAATCGCACTAAGTAGTTATAACTGGATCAATTGACCGAGTACATGGCGACGTTGCTGGCAAAGTGTGCGGACACGAAATTCTCCGCATTCTCCTGGTACACGACATTCTTCGCGATGCCCCTCCTCTTAGACATCACCACGTCGCAATCTACCGCGTCACGCGAGGCGTCGGCCAGCTTGTTGGCCGCTCCGACGAGGGCGCGCCCGACGACGAGATCGCCGAAGGCACTGGCCACCGTCTTGCCCATGCGGCCGCCGTAGGAAAGCTTGCACTCGGCGAGGTCGGAGAGCAGGCCTTCAATGAGCTTGACCGTCGACGTGATGCTGTGGGCGGTGGCGTTCGTGGCGACGATGGCGAGATCGCGCGTGTCCCCGGCGGCCGGGCCGGACGAGAGCACGCTGACGCAGTAGTCGTAGCCGGGGTAACCGTCGTACGACAAGGAAGAGCATGTCCATGTGTCCCTGCCCCGATCCCCATGTGTCCCTGGGCGGGGCGGGCCATCGTCGGCCACGAACGACGATGAGTTATCATGGGCGGTGGACCGACACGCGCATACCTGCCACAGCGCTGCATGGCCTGCATGCATGCCGCGGCCGTCCGAGAAGCCGACGAGCGTCTCCAACAACCGCGCGATCGCGATATAAGAGCCACGCTGAAAAATTACAGATTTTTGCGCACGCAGCCGGTCCGGAGCGGAGGCGTAAAAAACACACGTGCGGTATAAGTAGTTCACCGCGCGGGGCGAAACGACATCGGGCGCCGCTTATTTCGTGCGCCCGTTTTCACGAGCTGCACACTCGACCGCCCGCGCCGCTTTTGCCCCGCCCTCGCCGCGCCGGTGAATTCGCCCGACGGACGACCGCGCCGACATCCCCCTCACCCCTTCATACACCCGCGACCCCTCCGCCACTGCCAACGCAAACCCTAGCGCGACGCAAGAAGAACCGGAGAGCTAGAGCTATAGGCGATCTTACGCCGTCTCCCTTCGACTCTCGCCACCTGGAGCAGTACCAACCAAAGCTAGAAACAGATGTTGATCAAGTCTTTGGTTGCTAAGCATACTCTCCATAGCAGTGAAGCTAGAACCAGAGGGCCATGGGAGCTTTGGCTTCGCCTCCGCCGGTGCTCCTCCAAGCACCGGTCTCGCGCGCGGCCTTTTCATGGCGCCACGGACGACCTCGGCGGCCGGTGGCGTCGCCCAGGGGTCCGCCGTGAAGCCACGTGCCCCCCTCTCGAAGCTCCCAAATGCGGCGCGGGCGAAGGCTGGCAAGGTGTCTGGGAAGAAGAACAAGGCGGCGGACAACTCCTTTAGGCGGCCGAAGAAGAAGCTTGCAGGGCGTGCGACGGATGCGGCGGCGAGCGAAGCGCCGGCGAGCTCTCTTGTTGCGCCGGGGGCCGATGCACACAAGGTGTTTGATGAAATGCCCACAAGGTAAATTTTCGCCCACTTTTTGTTGTTGTTGTTTTTTGAATGCATACATATGGATAGCTTATTTACTTTGTTGTATATACTTTGTAGTTTCAATGATGAGACATATATGTCAATTATGGGTGTTGTCTCCAACAATTTTCATTGGTCTCAAACCAATGATGTGCACTTCGATGATCATGAGTTTGAGGTGGACGAGGATGGTGAGGGTATCGTCGATGCACTGAAAGGAAAAGCGGGCAACTACACCATGGACGAAGACATCTTGCTATGCAATACATGGTTGCAAGTGTCGAGGGATGCCACCGTTGGAGGGGATCAAAGTAGAGATGCATATTGGATCCGTATGAAGGGGCACTTTGATTTACATAATAAAAGTGGAATTGACCGCTCGGAAAGATCTCTTCGCTCCCGGTTGTCGACAATCAACTGAGATTGTCAATGGTGGGCGGTCGCACTTAAGGCGGTTGGCACGTTAAACAAAAGTGGCACTAATGATAGAGATAGGGTAAGTGCCATTTCTTTCACGATTCTTCCATGTTCATCATGCTTCTTCTTGGTGTTTCAAGTGCTAACTTGTTCTTTTGTTTATAGCTCACTATTGCACAAAACTTATTTCAAGGAGAGGAGAAGAAGACCAAGAAAGTAAAGATCAAGAAAGGGAGACCATTTACCTTGCCTCATTGCTATGATGCGTTGAAGAATGATGAGAAATGGAAGCCCCGCGATGGTGTCGATGATGAGGAGAGCAACAAACACAAGCGAACTATTGATTTGGATGATGATGAGGAGACATCAAGTGATGACGGCAAGAGAAGCCCTACACCAAACTCGGTTGCGTACTCCAAGCCAAAAAGACCAAATGGATGCAAGAAAGACGGAAAAGAAAAGAAGAAGAGGAAATGAGATGGCTAGCTAAAAAATGCTATGGAAACTATTGTGAACGCAAGAAAGAAAGCGAACAAGGTGAAGAAGATGGCAAGGAACCAAGATGCGGCGGCCGAGGAGAGGAGGTTGGCGGCTGAGGAGAGGAGGGTGGCGGCCGAGGAGAGGAAGGTGGCATTGAAGGAGAAGAAATTGGCCATGAAGGAGCGAACTAGATTGTTGGAATGGGAGAGTACTTGTTCTTCATGGACAGAAGTCTTGATCCAAAAAAGAGCCATGGTTGGCATGGGCGACATGGGAGGCATTAGTGGCTTCAGAGCTACCATGGGCGACATGAGAGTTATGGGTGGCTTCGGAGCTACCATGGGCGTCATGGGGGCCATGAGAGGCATGGGTGGCTTCAGAGCTACCATATGAGGCATGAGTTTTGCGCCTCTCATGAAAGGCATGAGAGCACCTCCGGGTGACATGGGTGGACACATGTCTTCCGGTGTGCCTCACATACCTTCACATGATGCCGATGGAGATCTTGCCAACACCTTCCAAGCTCCCCATGATGATGCGGCGCGACATAATGAAGGGGAGGGGGAAGAATCGGAGGAGGAGGAGGACGAAGAATCGGACGAAGAGGAGGACAAAGACGAGGATGATGCATGATTGTTGATGTGCCATTTATTTGTGTGAACCTTTTATGGCATGAACTTGTTTGATGATTTTGAACTTGGTTGGATGATGACGTGGGCATGATTTTAAACTTTTATGTCATGAACTTGTTTGGGTGTTTTTAAACTATTCTATGTCTTGTTTTGATGTTTGAAATATCATCATACTGTCTCTAAAATGACCATATTGCAAGCGCCGGCTGCTCGCGCGCAAAAACTGGCTACTCGGCCGCTGTAAAAGGTTTTTTAGCGCCCCGCCCGTCCGTCGGAGATGCTCTAAAACATTACGTACGTGCGGCCAGAAAGAAAAGGTTGTACAGGTCAACACAAATTACAATCAGGGAGCTGCAAGCCGTAGATTAGAACCGGAGTGTTCTGCAACTACGTGTTTCCCTTTAATACTCCGGCCGGATGGATTAAGTTAGATAACATCTCACTTGTTACGGTTACACTACTAGTTGTCCACTACTACTACTCGGCAGCAGCCATCCAGCATCGCGTGTAACATGCCACATATACTTACTAGCTAGTCGTACGTACTCAAAATCTCCGAAGAATCCAATTCGCAGCTCAGAGAGCGGGCGTCTCCCTCCCATGGCGGCCCAACAGCCAGCCAGTCGAACGTCGCCGACGCTAGTCCCTCGGCCGCGCGAGCCAGAGGGAGCTCAGCGCCCGGAGCCGGGAGAAGTAGTCGCTGATGACGAGCAGCGCGCGGGCGGCCTGCCGGGTCGTCAGGATCCGGTGCATCTGCTGCAGGGTCTGCTGCCTCAGGAGGTCGCCCTGCCGGAGGAAGTTCTCCAGCGTGCTCAGCTTACCCATGGCGATGGCCATCTGCCCCATGTAGTTGGTCACGTTGCCGGCGCCGGCCAGCGGCCCCGCCCCCGCCGCCGCGGCGAGCGTCTCGGACAGCGCCTGCTGCAGGGCCTCCATCCCCTGCGACAGCGCGTCCTCCGCCTGCTGCGACGACTGCTGCAAGTTGCAGATGCCCACCAGCTGCTGGTCCGTCAGCGGCTCAAGGTGGCTGGCGAGTACCTGAACGTGTCATCATCCCAGATCATCCATGGATGTTGTACCAAGGTCGCTCAAGGTCCAGGTTGCAATGAAGGCTGCTGGCTGGAGTACCTACCTTGAGGATCTCCGACGAGCGGAACCCGCCGAGCCACATGAAGAACCGCTCGGCGGGGCTCATCCACATGCCTGACAGGACGTGGAACACGTCGGACTTGGTCGCCAGGTTCTTGAGCCTGAAGAACTCGTCGTAGTGCAGCAGCACGGACTCGACGAGGATGCGCAGCTCGTCGTCGCCCATGTCCGCGATCACGGCCACCCTGAGGTTGTTGATGTGGCGCTGGTGGTCGTCGAGCCACCGCGCATACTCCAAATCGAACGCCAAGGCGCCTGCAAGACCCAATTTTCTTCAGTTCAGATGGAGAAGCATATCAAATTTGAAGCAGACGTATTAACAACATTACAGAACTGCATGGGCTGCAGAACCACTCGTGCAACAGCATTTTCGAACCAGCGGCATGTAGATTGCGTGATGATTAAAAATGTGAGCACTGGAAATAGTGGTATCATTTACCTCCGCTTGAGCAGTCACCGGAGCCACCACCGGCGATGAAGATTCCCTGTGATAAATGCCCAGGTGAGCAATCAATGACTATTGACCACAGACCGGTGTTACAAATGCGTACTGGCGTTGAAGGATTTACCTGCTGCCTTGCCCTCTGAAGCTCTTGCTCAAGGTGCGTCAGCTTGGACCGGCTGCTTTCCAGCTGCGCAAGGTAAGCCTTCAAACCGGAAAAAAAGGGCTTAAATCGTCACGTTCGTGCATATAAGACCACAAGAACAAATTACATGAAACAATGCAGAGTGTTGTACTCCATGTAAATCAATATAGCAAAACCAAAACTCCCTCTAACAGGAAATTTTACGAGGTTTATTATGCTACAAATAGGCAATCAATAAAGTCAAAGCACAAGGAAAACTGGGTTGACTCTGATTTTTCCTCGCAAAAAGAAAATCTCACTGATATTATAAATAAGAACGGGATGAGCAAATTCAGAATGTGATGCTAGCCTTCCAAGAAAGGTGCTACTACTATGACAGTATTCTTGCACCCTTCAAGTAGAAATGGTGGTGCCCACATTGACCATAAGAATATACTAATTGGAGTAGTAGTAGTACTATATGCTTAGGAAAATCCCTTCAAAAAATGCTTACGAAATATAGTTCATATGCCGGAAAAGGAAAACACATAGGTTGAATGGCATGCAAAATTAGCATATAAACAAGCAGCCCTACTGCTTTGGTACAATGGCGGAAGGAGCAAGTTCGATGTTACTGTGAGTGGCAACCAAATCCACGGATCACTTCACCGCCGTTTTCTATTCAACAGGAACAAATGAATCAGACTACATAATGGGAGGGTTCACCTTCTTCCTGATGCGGCTTTTCCGGGCCGCCTCGCGGTTCTGCGCTAGTCTCCGTGCGGTCTGCAACCATAGTCGCCGCTCATACGTAAGAAATACAACCACATTTGCTACCTAGACGATCATATTTCATCGCACTTTCGATTCATGTGTATGTATGGTATTGGTACCTTCTCATCTCCTGTTCTTTCAGAGGAATCGACACACCCCACCCGCCGTTGGGAATGCGCCCCTCCGCCGGCGCCGGCGCCGGCGCCACCACCGCCCTGTCAACAACAGTAAACCGCATTACATGACGAGCAGGACGAGTTAAATGACCAAGAGCACGAGGACATGAAGGGACTGGGCACCATCAGGGCGTGATGCTTGTCGCCGCTGTCGTCCAGGTCCGTGGAGGTCTCGGTGAGCGGGCTGGTGACGACGATGCCGGAGAGGGAGTCGCCCCAGTTCTCGAGCTGCTGCACGGCCGCCCTCGGCATGCAGAACCGGCCGGCCTCCGCCGCCGCAAATGCCATTCCCGGCGTCGCCATGCCCAACGACCCCACTACTCCATGCTGCCACAATAATAGTCAAACACAAGATTGAAGAATCTGGCCACGTCGCCCCCAGAAATGCTTGCAAGAAACCCACTCACCGGACTGGCGAGCGACGGGAAGTTGGCGACGGTGACGTTGCTGGAGGACTTGGAGCTGGGGTTGGGGCCTTCACAGTCACAAGGCCAAGCAAACGCATTCATCAGAAGGCGCACGCATAGATCCAATCCAAGAACAGGTCGAGGACGAGGAGCAGGGTGAATAGTTCTCGGAATGCAAGCGGCAGCGGCGCGGGCGCCCCTTTCCGAAGGAAAATAAAGAAGCGGCGCTACTCACTGCGGGGGTGGTGGAGGAGCTCGGGTGGGAGCTGCGCGGCGCCATCTCCGATGTGGTGGTGGTATCCAGCCGTGACGCCACGCTCCGCCCTGCAAGCAGCACGAGGGGCGCGGCCACGGACGCGCGCAAGGCAACAAAGGGTTAGCGGGCGGGACGGGCCGGTCCAAGGGAGAAGACAGAGCTCGCAGCACAAGAGAACAAAGGACGAGCCAGGGCAGCTGCGAGCTTGGGTGGCCACTGGCAATAGTATAACTGCGCTAGCGGACATGGGCGATCGCTTTCTCCGCTACTGTAGCCGCGTGGGTCGGGTTACCTGAAGACGTGGAAAGGCCCAGGGTGGTGATGCATCGGGGGAGGCGGCAGGGTCGACGACGAGGACCACCGTCACCGCCGCCGGGAACAAGCTGGGGAGATGGGGACTCTGAGCTGTTGATGAACACCAGCAACTGTTGCGTGGGCGTGGCGCGTGGTCATGGTGTGTCATGTGCATTGCCACTTATAATGGCGGGACGAGGAGGAGGAGGGGTGATTGGAAGGCCGTGCGAGAATTGAAGGGAGATAGGATCAGATGGAAATGAAAAGATATGATGATGATCCGGACGTGTCAATTGGTGCATGTCAGAGGGATCCATCTGTCCATCCATGGGTCCATTCTTTGGGTTCCATCGGAGATCAGGCGTCAATCAGCCGTGATGGCTTGGCAGGCAGGAAGCGCTATGGTGTAACCGTGTAAGCTTTTGTATTCGAGCGCGTTTGCGTGTGCGCAGGGGACTCCCGGGCACATGCGTCCATGGATGGGGCAGTGTAAAGGCTATGGCTCCCCCGCAAAAAAGAAAAAGAAAAAAAAGGCTGTGGCCATCTTGAACTGAGGTCGTCGTACGCCTGTAGCTATTACGCCTATGCGTTGTTGGTGACGGTAGTAGTAGGGGCAGGATTATAATAGGTTTGTAGCCATTGTTGTTTGGTCCTAGGTAGGGTGTACTACTGTTGTAACTTCAGTTCTTCTTTGACTAGAGCACAGTACGGCAGTGAGCACGATAAAAAGTGGGAGGGGGCACTTCAGCTATTCTACTCACCAAGTCAGGTTAGCTGTAAAGCCAACTCCACCGCGCGACCCCATTTTGTCCGAGTGCGTTCGTTTGAGGTAAAACGGACGAATAGCGCGACCCAGCGCGCGGCCTTAAACGGACAAATGTCCGAAATCCGTCCGTTTTCGACCCATCCCGGCCCAAAGTTGCGTTTGATTTGTGGTGAAACGGACGCGCGCGGACGGCCGCGACGCACGCCCTTGTCCCCCCGTGACCCGCCTGTCGAGGACACTAGCAATCCCTCCCTCCCAACGCTTCAACTCTTCCTCTCCCGGCCCGCCACGCCGCCGGCGCCGCCGCTATTCTCCGGCCGCCTCCTCACCGCGCAGCCCCGGTCGTCCATACCAAACCACGTGTAGACATGGCCGCCACCACGCCCGCGCTTTCACCGTAGTTTTGGCCGTCGATCGAAGGAGGTTTGCCCGTCGCCGTCTTTGCCGGTGGCAGAGGAGACACGACCGCCGGCGACGTACCACGGCGGCCGCGGCAGCTTCCGACGGCTCCAGAGCGGCCAGTAGCCGGCCGGCAACCACCCCTGCTGGGTCCAGGTGATCATCGCGGCCTCTTCGCCACCACGACCGCAAGGTGTTCGACATTTTGCCCACAAAGGTATGGACAGTGGAGACGAGTTCTTCTTCCACCACTTCCTTTGTTCATCGGACGATTCGTCGTCGGATGATGAAGATCTTGTGGTGGCTGCACTGGTCGTTCACGACCACATTCAACGGCAGCTTCCTCGGTACAGGGGGTTAGTCCCTGGCCGTGCTCCCAACCTGAACCGCAACAGGGAAAGAGGCCACGCCCTGAACCAGTACAACAAAGGATACTATCTAGCTGATGGTATATATCCTCAGTGGTCAACTTTTGTGAAGACAATCTCGAAGCCCGAAGGTGAGAAGAGAAAGAGATTTGCCCAAATGCAAGAGAGTGCTAGAAAGGATGTGGAACGTGCTTTTGGTGTGCTTCAATCCAGATGGGGCATCGTTCGATACCCTACACTGTCATGGGATGAAAGGAAGCTTTGAGAGGTGATGACTGCTTGTGTGATCATGCACAACATGATCGTCGAGGACGAGCGTGATGACAGTATCTTCGACCAAGGATTTGACTATCAAGGTGACAATGTTGAACCCCTACATCAAGAACCGGCCACGTTTGATCAGTTATGCCAGTTCTATCGTGAGCTACGTGATTGGCACACTCATAAGACTCTTCAAAATGACTTGGTTGAGCACGTCTGGGAGAATATTGGCAACCGATAGATGTATTGGTTCGTTTTATGTTCATTCAAAACAATTTCGATTTGGTTGTAAAACTATCTTTATTAGAGACAATTTTGATTGGGTTGTAAAACTATTTTAATTTTCAAACAATTAATACTTGGACGTGCAAACTTGTTTTCATATGAAAATATGGGCATGTTTAGGCCATGGCGGACGAGATGGGGCAAAAGGATGCGGCCACGCGCTGGGCACACGGCCACCGCATCCCAGGACAGGCCCGGACATGACCCCATCCTCCTACCCAAACGGACAGAATCCGGACAAAACGAACGTCCGTTTGGGGTCGCACGGTGGAGTTGGCCTAATGTAACGCGTACTCTGCGCATATACATTATCTTTCTTTCAAAAACCGAACTTAGGTAAACTTTGATTAAGTTTATAGAAATATATATTTATCTAAAATTACAGTATCAATATACATTATTCGATGCATCATAAGATATATATTTTTATTATAGACACAGAGTTTTCTCCATAAATTTGATCAAAATTTGTAAAGTTTGGTTTTTATAAAGAATTATATGCAGCACATTAGAGCATCTACAGTCAAACTATGCAAATCCGGGGCCCCCAAACGCACGCGTACGTGTCCGCGTGCAGTGACCAGTCGGTCCTCGAATTTGTTCATCTACATCCGGATATTTCATACTAGACTCCTTCATCCAGACTCCTTCGTTTGCTGCTTCCGAAGCAGCTATGTACTCCGCTTCACATGTAGATCCTACCACAATTCTTTGTTTCGAACTGCACCAACTGACAGCTCCACCGTTCAATGTAAACACGTATCCGGTTTGCGATTTAGAATCGTCCGGATCAGTGTCAAAGCTTGCATCAACGTAACCATTTACGATGAGCTCTTTGTCACCTCCATAAACGAGAAACATATCCTTAGTCCTTTTCAGGTATTTCAGGATGTTCTTGACCGCTGTCCAGTGATCGACTCCTAGATTACTTTGGTACCTCCCTACTAAACTTATAGCAAGGCACACATCAGGTCTGGTACACAGCATTGCATACATGATAGATCCTATGGTTGAAGCATAGGGAACTTCTTTCATCTTTTCTCTATCTTTTGAAGTGGTCGGACATTGAGTCTTACTCAACTTCAGACCTTGTAACACATGCAAGAACCCTTTCTTTGCTTGATCCATTTTGAACTTCTTCAAAACTTTGTCAAGGTATGTGCTTTGTGAAAGTCCAATTAAGCGTCTTGATCTATCTCTATAGATCTTAATGCCCAATATGTAAGCAGCTTCACCGACATCTTTCACTGAAAAACTTTTATTCAAGTATCCTTTTATGCTATCCAGAAATTCTATATCATTTCCGACCAGCAATATGTCATCTACATATAGTATCAGAAACGCTACAGAGCTCCCACTCACTTTCTTGTAAATACAGGCTTCTCCAAAAGTCTGTATAAAACCAAATGCTTTGATCACACTATCAAAGCGTTTATTCCAACTCCGAGAGGCTTGCACCAGTCCATAAATGGATCGCTGGAGCTTGCACACTTTGTTAGCTCCCTTTGGATCGACAAAACCTTCCGGTTGCATCATATACAATTCTTCTTCTAGAAATCCATTCAGGAATGCAGTTTTGACATCCATCTACCATATTTCATAATCATAAAATGCGACAATTGCTAACATGATTCGGACAGACTTAAGCATCGCTATGGGTGAGAAGGTCTCATCGTAGTCAACCCCTTGAACTTGTTGAAAACCTTTCGCGACAAGTCGAGCTTTGTAGACAGTAACATTACCGTCAGCGTCAGTCTTCTTCTTGAAGATCCATTTATTTTCAATTGCTTGCCGATCATCGGGCAAGTCAACCAAAGTCCACACTTTGTTCATACATGGATCCCGTCTCAGATTTCATGGCCTCAAGCCATTTTGCGGAATCTGGGCTCACAATCGCTTCTTCATAGTTCGTAGGTTCATCATGGTCTAGTAACATGACTTTCAGAACAGGATTACCGTACCACTCTGGTGCGGATCTTACTCTAGTTGATCTACGAATTTCAGTAACAACTTGATCTGAAGTTTCATGATCATCATCATTATCTTCCTCACTAATTGGTGTAGGTGTCACAGAAACCTGTTTCTGTGATATACTACTTTCCAATAAGGGAGCAGGTACAGTTACCTCATCAAGTTCTACTTTTCTCCCACTCACTTCTTTCGAGAGAAACTCCTTCTCTAGAAAGTTTCTGAATTTAGCGACAAACGTCTTGCCTTCGGATATGTGATAGAAGGTGTACCCAACAGTCTCCTTTGGGTATCCTATGAAGACACATTTCTCCGATTTGGGTTCGAGCTTATCAGGTTGAAGCTTTTTCACATAAGCATCGCAGCCCCAAACTTTCAGAAACGACAACTTTGGTTTCTTGCCAAACCACAGTTCATAAGGCGTCGTCTCAACGGATTTTGATGGTGCCCTATTTAACATGAATGCGGCCGCCTCTAAAGCGTAAGCCCAAAATGATAGCGGTAAATCTGTAAGAGACATCATAGATCGCACCATATCTAGTAAAGTACGATTACGACGTTCAGACACACCATTACGCTGTGGTGTTCCGGGTGGCGTTAGTTGCAAAACTATTCCGCATTGTTTCAAATGTAGACCAAACTCGTAACTCAAATATTCTCCTCCACGATTAGATCGTAGAAACTTTATTTTCTTGTTACGGTGATTTTCAACTTCACTTTGAAATTCTTTGAATGTTTCAAATGTTTCAGACTTATGCTTCATTAAGTAGATATACCCATATCTGCTCAAATCATCTGTGAAGGTGAGAAAATAACGATATCCGCCACGAGCCTCAACATTTATCGGACCACATACATCTGTATGTAAGATCTCCAGTAAATCAGTTGCTCTCTCCATAGTACCGGAGAACGGTGTTTTAGTCATCTTGCCCATGAGGCACGGTTCGCAAGTACCAAGTGATTCATAATCAAGTGGTTCCAAAAGTCCATCAGTATGGAGTTTCTTTATGCGCTTTACACCGATATGACCTAAACGGCAGTGCCACAAATAAGTTGCACTATCATTATCAACTTTGCATCTTTTGGCTTCAACATTATGAATATGTGTATCACTACTATCGAGATTCAATAAAAATAGACCACTCTTCATGGGTGCATCACCATAAAAGATATTACTCATATAAATAGAACAACCATTATTCTCTGATTTAAATGAATAACCGTCTCGCATCAAACAAGATCCAGATATAATGTTCATGCTCAATGCTAGCACCAAATAACAATTATTTAGGTCTAAAACTAATCCCGAAGGTAGATGTAGAGGTAGCGTGCCGACCGCGATCACATCGCCTTTGGAACCATTTCCCACGCGCATCGTCACATCGTCCTTAGCTAATCTTTGCTTAACCCGTAGTCCCTGTTTCGAGTTGCAAATATTAGCAACAGAACCAATATCAAATACCCAGGTGCTACTGCGAGCATTAGTAAGGTACACATCAATAACATGTATATCACATATACCTTTGTTCACCTTGCCATCCTTCTTATCCGCTAAATACTTGGGGCAGTTCCGCTTCCAGTGACCAGTCTGCTTGCAGTAGAAGCACTCAGTTTCAGGCTTAGGTCCAGACTTGGGTTTCTTCTCCTGAGCAACAACTTGTTTGCTGTTCTTCTTGAAGTTTCCCTTCTTCTTCCCTTTGCCCTTTTTCTTGAAACTAGTGGTCTTGTTAACCATCAACACTTGATGCTCCTTTTTGATTTCTACCTCCGCAGCTTTTAGCATCGTGAAGAGCTCAGGAATAGTCTTTTCCACCCCTTGCATATTATAGTTCATCACAAAGCTCTTATAGCTTGGTGGCAGTGATTGGAGAATTCTGTCAATGACGCTATCATCCAAAAGATTAACTCCTAGTTGGATCAAGTAATTATTATACCCCGACATTTTGAGTATATGCTCACTGACAGAACTGTTCTCCTCCATCTTGCAGTTGTAGAACTTATTGGAGACTTCATATCTCTCAATCCGGGCATTTGCTTGAAATATTAACTTCAACTCTTGGAACATCTCATATGCTCCATGACGTTCAAAACGTCGTTGAAGACCCGGTTCTAAGCCGTAAAGCATGGCACACTTAACTATAGAGTAGTCATCAGCTTTTCTCTGCCAGACGTTCATAACATCTGGCGTTGCTCCAGCAGTAGGTCTAACACCCAGCGGTGCTTCCAGGATGTAATTCTTCTATGCAGCAATGAGGATAATCCTGAAGTTACGGACCCAGTCCGCGTAATTGCTACCATCATCTTTCAACTTTGCTTTCTCAAGGAACGCATTAAAATTCAACGGAACAACAACACGGGCCATCTATCTACAATCAACATAGACAAGCAAGATACTATCAGGTACTAAGTTCATGATAAATTTAAGTTCAATTAATCATATTACAAAGAACTCCCACTTAGATAGACATCCATCTAATCCTCTAAGTGATTACGTGATCCATATCAACTACACCATGTCCGATCATCACGTGAGATGGAGTAGTTTCAATGGTGAACATCAATATGTTGATCATATCTACTATATGATTCACGCTCGACCTTTCGGTCTCCGTGTTCCGAGGCCATATCTGTTATATGCTAGGCTCGTCAAGTTTAACCTGAGTATTCCGCGTGTGCAACTGTTTTGCACCCATTGTATTTGAACGTAGAGCCTATCACACCCGATCATCACGTGGTGTCTCAGCACGAAGAACTTTCGCAACGGTGCATACTCAGGGAGAACACTTTTACTATGATAATTTAGTGAGGGATCATCTTATAATGCTACCGTCAATCAAAGCAAGATAAGATGCATAAAAGATAAACATCACATGCAATCAATATAAGTGATATGATATGGCCATCATCATCTTGTGCTTGTGATCTCCATCTTCGAAGCACCGTCATGATCACCATTGTCACCGGCGCGACACCTTGATCTCCATCGTAGCATCGTTGTCGTCTCGCCAATCTTATGCTTCTACGACTATGGCTACCGCTTAGTGATAAAGTAAAGCATTACAGGGCGATTGCATTGCATACAATAAAGCGACAACCATATGGCTCCTGCCAGTTGCCGATAACTCTGTTACAAAACATGATCATCTCATACAATAAAATTTAGCATCATGTCTTGACCATATCACATCACAACATGCCCTGCAAAAACAAGTTAGACGTCCTCTACTTTGTTGTCACAAGTTTTACGTGGCTGCTACGGGCTGAGCAAGAACTGTTCTTACCTACGCATCAAAACCACAATGATAGTTCGTCAAGTTAGTGCTGTTTTAACCTTCGCAAGGACCGGGCGTAGCCACACTCGGTTCAACTAAAGTTGGAGAAACTAACACCCGCTAGCCACCTGTGTGCAAAGCACGTCGGTAGAACCAGTCTCGCGTAAGCGTACGCGTAATGTCGGTCCGGGCCGCTTCATCCAACAATATCGTCGAACCAAAGTATGACATGCTGGTAAGCAGTATGACTTATATCGCCCACAACTCACTTGTATTTTACTCATGCATATGACATCTACGCATAAAACCTGGCTCGTATGCCACTGTTGGGGAATGTAGTAATTTCAAAAAAAAAAATCCTACGCACACACAAGATCATGGTGATGCATAGCAACGAGAGGGGAGAGTGTTGTCCACGTACCCTCGTAGACTGACAGCGGAAGCGTTATAACAACACGTTGATGTAGTCGTACGTCTTCACGGCCCGACCGATCAAGCACCAAAACTATGGCACCTCCGAGTTCTAGCACACGTTCAGCTCGATGACGATCCCCGGACTCCGATCTAGCAAAGTGTCGGGGAAGAGTTCTGTCAGCACGACGGCGTGGTGACGATCTTGATGTTCTACCGTCGCAAGGCTTCGCCTAAGCACCGCTACAGTATTATCGAGGTGGACTATGGTGGAGGGGGCACTGCACACGGCTAAGAGATCCAAGGGATCAATTGTTGTGTCTATGGGGTGCCCCCTCCTCCGTATAAAAAGGAGTGGAGGAGGGGGCCGGCCAAGGGGGGTGGTGCACCCAAGGGGCGGAGTCCAACTCCCACCGGGAGTAGGACTCCCCCTTTTCCTATTAGGAGTAGGAGAGGGAAGGAAGAGGAAGGAGGGAGGAAGGAAAGGGGGGCCGGCCCCCCTCCCCATTCGGATTGGGCTTGGGGGGGGGCGCCCCCTCCCTTGCTCCTTTCCCCTCCTTTCCACTAAGGCCCAATAAGGCCCATATACCTCTCGGGGGGTACCGATAACCTCCCGGTGATCCGGTATTGTCCCAATCTCACCCGGAACCTTTTCGGTGTCCAAATATAGTCGTCCAATATATTGATCTTTATGTCTCAACCATTTTGAGACTCCTCGTCAAGTCCTTGATCATATCCGGGACTCCGAACAACCTTTGGTACATCAAAAAATATAAACTCATAATGAAACTGTCATCGTAACGTTAAGCGTGCAGACCCTACGGGTTCGAGAACAATGTAGACATGACCAAGACACATCTCCGGTCAATAACCAATAGCGGAACCTGGATGCTCATATTGGCTCCCACATATTCTACGAAGATCTTTATCGGTCGGACCGCATAACAACATACGTTGTTACTTACCCGAAATTCGATCGTCAGTATCTCAATACCTAGTTCAATCTCGTTACCGGCAAGTCTCTTTACTCGTTCCGTAATACATCATCTCACAACTAACTCATTAGTTGCAATTCTTGCAAGGCTTAAGTGATGTGCATTACCGAGAGGGCCCAGAGATACCTCTTCGACAATCGGAGTGACAAATCCTAATCTCAAAATATGCCAACCCAACATGTACCTTTGGAGAGACCTGTAGAGCTCCTTTATAATCACCCAGTTACGTTGTGACATTTGGTAGCACACAAAGTGTTCCTCCGGTAAACGGGAGTTGCATAATCTCATAGTCATAGGAACATGTATAAGTCATGAACAAAGCAATAGCAATATACTAAAAGATCGTGTGCTAAGCTAATGGAATGGGTCATGTCAATCACATTCTCCTAATGATGTGATCCCGTTAATCAAATGGCAACACATGTCTATGGTTAGGAAACATAACCATCTTTGATCAACAAGCTAGTCAAGTAGAGGCATACTAGTGACACTCTGTTTGTCTATGTATGCACACATGTATTATGTTTCCAGTTAATACAATTCTAGCATGAATAATAAACATTTATCATGTTATAAGGAAATAAATAATAACTTTATTATTGCCTCTAGGGCATATTTCCTTCAGATTTTACGTGACCGAACAGTAATCAGGCCATCCACCCGGCCGTCTGAGGCGGGTATGGGGTGCTCGGCTGTGGATGCTCTTAACACAAGGAGTAGTGTTTAGTGGAGTCGAATTTTTTTGCATGCATAAAGGGGTTGAGTCTCGCCATCCAGTGGACTTCCTTGCCAGTCGTGGCGCAAACGGATTGCGTGGAATTTGTTTCTTCGAGGAAACAGCAGGAGCTCTGCGTTTGCATTAAGAAGAAGAGAAACGACCAGTTTATAAGGAAAACTGGTTGAAAATTGATACATCGACACACACCAGCCCCGAGGCTGCGTACCTAACGAGCCGACTTCCCTGTCGCCCAAATGACCAGAGTTGCCACTCCACCACACGACCCGGAGCCGCCACTCCGGCTTACAAACCATAGAAAGTCACACACATCGGCCCCGAGGCCGCACTCCATACGAGTCGACGACTCCGCCGTCCACATGACTAGAACCGACACTCCACAACACATGGGTGCTCTTCGAAGCTGCCGCTCGGACTTCCACGCCAGCCCTGAGGCCGCGCTCCACCTCAGCTGACGACGATGCCGCCCACGCGACCAGATCAGACAATCCACGACGATGTTCTCCTGAACCGCCGCTCCGACTTCCTCACCGACCTTGAGGCCGCGCACACGCCTGGCCGATGAAGAACCTGCAAAGCCACCCTAGCCACCATGAACTGATGAAGGACCAGACCTCCAAGGCATCACCCCCAAGAGATAAGCGACAAGGACGCCGCCGACGCCTGCTCCGACCAAGGTCGAAACTTGGGTTTTCACCCGGAGAGCCCGAGACTGAGGCGACAATGGTGATGAAGGGGCTCCATGACGACGCCTCCAAGGAAGGAACGACGTCCTAGGACGCCGTCAACGACCGAGGTCGAGCTAGGGTTTCGCCCGGAGCTCGCCAAATCCATCCTCACCACAGCCTGCCCAGCAAACCGTCTCCGGCATCATGCCAACCGTCCTCGCCCAAGCCACATTACCAAGCACACAAGGCAGCTCGTCGCCTCCAACCACCACCGTCTGCAGAAACCATTGCAACCCACCTCCCTCCACAGCGGCGCCGTCGAGACCGCACATGCCAGATTCGGCCGGATCTAGACCAGCTGTACAACAACTCGCCACCATGGAGGCCCCCAGTCAGCCACCACCAAGTCACTGAGGCCATCCGCGGCCGCCCAGCATGCAGGGCAGCATCACCGCTGTCCTGACCCCACACACCTCCCCGCCACCCCGGTGGATCGGAGCAGCCACGCCTCTGCCGGACCGCCGGCACGGGCCGACGGCCCGCCTCACCACCAGAGCTGGGTGCAAGGGCCCCGAATCCGCCACCTCACAGGCTGTTGTCGGACGATATCCACAAGGGAGGTGCACGTCGACACCACCATGTCCTGGGCCCGCCGCCCCTACGTTCCATCACTGGCGAGCAAGGCGCAGCTCGCGACACATAGCCGCCGCAGGGGAAGCCAAATCTGGGCGGATCCACTCCCCAAAAGGCACGCAACAGCCAGCGCCGCACAGGCGCCGCCAATGCCTGCAGGCCGACGAAGCCGCAGCCTGCCAGAGCCCCAAACGCGCCGCCTGCTGCCGAGCCGCCCGCCACCCTCCGCGGTGCCCCCTAGAGTTCCCACGCTTGTGAGGCGCCGCTCATCGCGGAGAAAAATAGCCCCGCCACCGCCTGCTCCATGCGAGCTTTGCCCTCGGGAGGCGCCACTCGTTGCGGAGAAAAATAGCCCCGCCACCACCTACTCCACGCGAGCTTTGCCCTCGGGAGGCGCCGATAACAGTGAGGGAGCGGATGGGAAGGGGTGGCCAGAGGCCTTGGTTGTTTGGTCGCCGCCCATGTCGCCCTGGGGAGGGGGTGACGCGAGGGCAGGCTTTTTGCGACGTGTCTACTAGAATTTGCGTGGAATTTGTCAAGCTGATCATTTGTACGAGTGAGGACAAGTCAGCACCATTGGTGTTGGTGCAAGAGATTAAAACACTTCCCCAGGAAGTTAGGGAAATTTTGGTCTAAGCATGTCAGGCGAGAGCAAAGCTCTATTAGTCATTTCTTGGTGAGCTTTCATGGAATAAATAAGCTCACTACAGCGTGGCTTCACTTAGACCATCTCCAATAGAGGCGGTAAAAAAGCAGGGTGCCTGAAAATCCTGTTTTTTAGCGCGTGCGACCAAGTGTGCAGCTCCAACAGACGCGCAAAAATCACGCGCGCTAAAAATGGCTCAGTGCACCGAACAAATCTGCATTGTGTGTTGTTAATTTCGAGCGCTGGCTACCACGCACTGGACAGAACACAAAACACGTGCGAGCGAGCAACCGCCGCTGAACTCTTCGCCCGCGCCCACCTTCATCCCACCCCGCGCCGCCGGTGGCAAACTCCAACCATGGACGGCTGCAACGACATTCCCCAACCCCTCTCTACACGCGCAACCTGTCACCACCCCTAGCGCGGGCTTGACCGCCGGCTTTGCCGTCGGTGCCGCACCGGCTCCAAACACCAGTCTTGCACACGGCCTCTTCATGCCGCCCCAGATGAACTCGCAGGGTGGCATCGCGCCATCACCTGCCACGGAGCTCTGCCTCCAAACGACCAATGGTGTCCGTGGAGACGGTGGCCCAAAAGAAGAGGAAGGGGACGCCGTTTCTAGGCATGGGGAGAAGAAGGCAGCAGTGACTCCACCGCCCGAAGCGCCGGAAAACTCACAATTTGTTGCGCCGATGGCCGATGCCCACATGGTGTTTGATGAAATGCCCACAAGGTATATTTTGTTTTGTTTTGTTGATGTTGATAAACGTATACATATGATAGCTTGATTAGTTTTCTTTGTCATACTTTGTAGTTTCCATGATGAGGCATATATGTCTCGACTATGGGTGTTGGCTCCAACAATTTGTCTCAAACCAATGAATTTGATGAGGATGATCATGAATATGAAGTGGATGAGGAGGGTGAGGGTGTGGTTGATGCACCGAAAGGAAGAGCTTGCAACTACACCGTCGAGGAAGACTCTTGCTTTGCAACACATGGTTGAATGTGTCTATGGATGCCATCGTTGGAACAGACCAAAGTAGAGATACATATGGCCTTCGGATGAAGGAGTTCTTTGACACACACAACAAGAGTGGTTCCTGATGGTTGTAGTGCAGACACGTCCGCCACTTGATTTAATAAATTCTCTTTCAATCTTTCTCCCTGATAAAAAGAGAAACTATACATATAAGGAAATACGTTTTTTCTTCTTGTTACAGGGAAATCATTTTACTACTCAAACATACTCATGAGTAAGTTGTTTACAAGCTTTTATTATGAAAATTAGACGTTAGGTGGCAAATTGCATGTCCAAACCTAGACTAGACCATGCACCGTCGAAAACAATTGACGTTGCAACACAAACTTAGTTATTATAGATGTCGAGAACCGTCGATCTTAGCATCAAGTTTCTTATGAAATTCAGGCTTTTCAAATTTTGTAAATTAATATTACATATTTTTATCTCACCCACTCTTCCGTAGAGGCCGCTCATGAAATGCATTAGCCACATCCTCCTCCCGCTTGTTGCTGCTGGAGGACTGGTAGCACTATGGTGTAGGATGCAGAGGTTTGACTCTCGGGAGTATATTATCCCTAAGGGAAAAGAAATTGCAAAATCGGTTAATGACTTTTTAGACTTAGAAGCGGATAGAGCCTTAGAATTAATTCGGAATATCTCCACTGTGAAACCTATGAGTGAGTGAGATATTAATAATCTTGGGGTCACTGTGTTACAGAGCCTTTGTGAGGATCTTGTTCCCAGTTTGGAGCTAGAGAATGAGGAGGAGGATATGGTTTCAGAGGGGTATATGGCCCCTTTACATCCATAGGTTATTACTCAGACTGCCTCGAGACATGAGGACATTGAGACGATGCATGATAAACCAAAATGATCCTGGAAGAGGAAGGTTTATCCTACATCGATAGTTGATATGTCTCTAACGTATCTATAATTTATGAAGTGTTTATGCCATGTTTACAACAATTCTATACGGTTTTGGTATGATTTGAATGGAACTAACCCGGACTGACGTTGTTTTCAGCAGGACTACCATGGTGTTGTTTTTTATGCAGAAACAAAATTTCTCCAAATGTAACGAATTTTTTTGATGATTTTTTGGAAGAAAATAGACACTAGAAACTTCGTGGGAGGCGAGAAGAGTCACGAGGAGGCCACCACCCACCAGGGCGTGCCTGGGGGTAATGGTGCGCTGGTGGGTGGTGGGCTCCCTGTGGCCCATCTTAGTGCGAGACTGACGCCAAAAAATCCAATAAATAAAGAAACCACTAGAAATAATACTAGAACTTGGACTCCGCCGCCGTACGCCTCTATACCTTCAAAATACCATCTGGAGCCCTATTCTAGCACCATGATGAGGAGGGAGTAGTTCACCCTCGGGGCTGAGGGTATGTACTAGTAGCTATGTGTTTGATCTGTCTTTCTCCCTCTCTCATGTTCTTTATTTGGTAGGATCTTGATGTACCGCAAGCTTTGTTAATATAGTCGGATCATATGGTTTCCCCTCTCTATTTTATTGTGATGAATTGAGTTTTTACCTTTGATGTTTCAATGTTATCGGATCGAATACTTTTATGGATTTGAGAACACTTGATGTATGTCTTGCATATGAATACCCGTGGTGACAATGGGGTATTATATTGATTCACTTGATGTATGTTTTGGTACTCAACTCGGATTCCTGAGGTGACATTTGGGTTATCTATGCATAAGGGTTGATGCACGTTTTTATCCTACTTTCTCTGGTAGAAATCTTGGGGCACTCTTTGAAGTTCCTTGTGTTGGATTGAATATTATGAATCCGAAGTTGTTTGATGCGTATTGTCTAATTGGCTCACGGATACTTGTGGTGAAATTGGAGTATCTAGGTGACATTAGAGTTGGTTGATGCATATCATATGGTGTTATTTTAGTACGAACTCTAGGGCTGTTCGTGAAACTTATAGGAATAGCTCAATAGATTGATCGAAAAGCATAAATTTGAGGTGGTTTCGTAGCCTACAAAAAATTTAATCCTATGTTCTCTGCTAGATAAGAACTTTGGAGTGATTATTTGTCGCACGTTGAGGGACTATTATATGATTCAACTATGTTAGCACTAATGAGAGATTGCACTAGTGAAAGTATGAACCCTAGTGAAAGAACATGCGGCGCTGAAAGTGCAACTAATCCCTGGGTGGTTTTGGTAATTCTTAACAACATATAGCTCATTAAACTAATACTCTTTCAAGATGATCATTTCAGCAAATTCAATGATTGGCATGGCATAGACTAGAGATGTGGACCCCTCAAAATGCTAAGGAAACATATTGGCAACAAGCTCAAGACTCTACTTTTTCATTTAAGTGATCCAAGATCACATTGAGTCCATAGGAAAGCCAATACTATTAAAAGGGGATGAGGTGTTGCTTAATGGCTTACTTGCTCAAAATGCTTAGTGATATGCTCCACAAACCCTTAACCACTTTCTCATTTCCACATATGCCCTAAACCTAAAGTCAAACTCGGCCCCACCGATTTCATCTATCCGGCGCCATAGAGTTCTTTTGGCATAGCCACTGCCACAAACCCTAATCACTTCGGTTTCACCGATATGGATCCTGGTCTCACCGAGATGGGATTGCAAACTCTCTGTTTCCCTTTGTAACATTTCGGTCTCACCGAAATGAGCGATCGGTCCCACCGAGTTCGCAATGCAAACTCCCTGTTTCCTTTTCGTAACATTTCGGTTTCACCAAAATGAGCGATCGGTCCCACCGAGTTTGCCTGACCAACTCTCTGGTTGCCTATTACTGAAATCAGTCCCACCGAGTTCATATGATCAGTCTCACCGGGATCAAGTTATGCCCTAACCCTAGCACATCGGTCATGCCGAGTTGATGATGCCGGTCCCACCGAAAAGCCTAATGTTCACATTTTGAACCTAATCGGTCTGACCGAGTTTCACCATTCGGTCTCACTGAGTTTGGAAATCTGTGTGTAACAGTTAGATTTTGTGTGGAGGCTATATATACCCCTACACCCACTCTTCATTCATGGAGAGAGCCATCAGACGTGCCTACACTTCCAGCATTAATTTTCTGAGGGAGAACCACCTACTCATGTGTTGAGACCAAGACATTCCGATCCAACCACAAGAATCTTGATCTCACTACAAAAAAAAGACACATCCGTGACATTTTGGGCCGAACAAATTTTTTTTCTGTCATACATATGACACTTCTATGACGATAATTGTAACAAAACCCGGTATAATCATAGATGTGGTGGACTCCTACTTCTATGACAAAAAATCATGACAAAAAATGGGCTTTTCGTCCTGGGCGAGCCAAAGACGCAGCTGCATGACATTCTTTGGGCTGTCCATGACAGAAAAAACCATGGTAGAAGCGAGGGGGAGGAAAATTTCGGGGAGTTGCCAGTTATGGTGGAAGGTTGGGGGCGGAGCGATGCGTGTTTCTCTCGTACGTACGCGCGTGTGTGCGAGGCGTTGGCTCTAACTGAACCCGAGCAAGGCGTTGGGCTCTAACTGAACCCGAGCGATTGCACTGCAGGCTACGCGTTACTGAACCCGAGCGATGGATCGATGGCTGTTAACTGAACCCGATGGAGCGATTCCTTCGCTACTGCTGCTAACTGAAGCCGATCGATGCTGCCTCTGGGATGAACAGTGAGCGTTGTGGGGGGGGGGGTTGGATGAACAGTGAGCGGTGGCGTTGCCTCTGGATGAACAGGAACCCGTGGTGTGGAGGGCTGGATGAACAGTAGACGGTGGAGGGGTGGTCGTGGAGGGGTGGTTGAACAGGACCCCATGGTGTGAAGGGTTGGATGAACAGTAGACGGTGGAGGGGTGCCCGTGGAGGGGTGGTTGAACAGTAGTCGGTGGAGTAGCGCACGGTGGAGGCTGGATGAAGAGGAGCCCGTGGAGGCTGGAGGAGGTCGACGGTAGCCCATGGAGGCTGGAGGAGGTCGATGGTGGAGATGAACAGTATCCTGTGGAGTCCCATTTTGCGGTACGCCACACCCCTCCCCCCCGTTTCGACCGTAGCGCTCCAACACAAGTCCGTTTCATCCGTTTTGCGGTACGCCACACCCCTCCCGATCAACCGGACCCCTGTTTCGACCGTAGGAGGTCCGTTTCCTCCGTTTTGCGGTACGCCAGGCCCCTCCCGATCAACAGGACCCCGTTTCAAACGTGGCCGGTCCAACACAAGGCCGTTTCCTCCGTTGTGTGGTACGCCAGGCCTCGTTTCCATCGCCTGTTCCTTCCAAGCCCTCCCGATGAACACGACCATGCATTCCGTTCCGACCCAGCCGGTTGGCTCCCCATGAACACGACGGCGACGCTGTTTCTCCGTTCCGACCCAGCCATGTACGTATGCACGATAGGCGTTAGAGACCCTGCCCATATGTACGTACGTGGCCGTATTTTCTTTCTTACACCCTCGCCGTTGTACGTACGTGTACATGCTACGTGCGCGCCTCTACACCCACCAGTATATATGTACGTACACGTTCACGACCAGAATGACAACGGTACGTACGCTTCGACCAGGTGGGTCCCGACTGTCAGGCACTTCCTTGCCTGTGAAGATGTAGCTGGTGGGTCCCAGCAGTCAGGGGGGCGAATCGTTTTGTTTTTTTTGCCCGGACACACTTCCTTGCGTGCGAAGATGTAGCTGGTGGGTCCCAGCAGTCAGGGGGGCGAATCGGTTTTTTTTGCCCGGACGCACTTCCTTGCGTGCGAAGATGTAGCTGGTGGGTCCCAGCAGTCAGGGGGGCGAATCGTTTTTTTCCCGGACGCACTTCCTTGCGTGCGAAGGTGCAGCTAGTGGGTCCCAGTAGTCAGGGGGAAACGTTTTTTTCGCAAAATACTGTGGCCCGTCCGGTGGGTCCCCGCTGTCAGGTGGAGGAATAATTATTTTCCGTGTAATAAGGAGGCACTTCCTTGCTGCGGCCGCGGACCCAGCTGTTAGCCTCTCCACATACAGTCCACGTCCGATGGAAGTCGTTCCTTGACCACGTTGACCACGCCACGCCGAGAGCACCAGGGCGGTGGATGACGGCGAGGCCTAGGAAGGGGACGACGGGGAGCCGGGGAAGACGTGGCAGTGGAAACCCGCGCGGAGAGGAGTACGAGGGTTCACTGGTTCGGCTGCGGTGTGAGGCTGCCGTCGCCACAAGGCCTGGCCAGCGGTGGGAATAGTAGGGGGCGGTGAGGCCTCCGCGGCAGCACATCCGACCACGGGAAGCAGGAGCATGCGGCATGACCGGCGCTGCTTTGGGCGGCTGGAGCAAGAAGACCAGAGGTTGAAGAAGCACTACGGCCGTTGGATGGACATCGTACGGTCCCTGGAGCTAGAATCGTTTATATTGACTAAGTTGACAAAGCCCTTCGTCCCCGTCAACTTAGTAGGCCCACAAGTCAGCCTCCCACCAAGGTGGGTCCCAGCTAGCAGGGGGTATTTATTTTTTTGTGCGTAATAAGGAGGCACTTCTGATGGGTCCGAGCTGACAGCAGGGGGAACGTTTTTTTCGCGAAATACGGTGGCCCGTTGGGTGGGTCCCAACAGTCAGGGGCAAACGTTTTTTTCGTGAAATACTGGTGGCTCGTCCGGTGGGTCCCTGCTGTCAGGTGGAGAAATAATTATTTTCCACATAATAAGGAGGCACTTCCTTGCGGCTGTCGTGGACCCAGCTGTCAGCCTCTTCACGTACAGTATTCTTCTGATGGAATTCGGTCGTTGACCACATTGACCACGCCGCGCCAAGAGCACCACGGCGGTGGACGACGGCGAGGCCTAGGAAGGGGACGACGCGGAGCCGGGGAAGACGCAACAGTGGATGCCCACGCGGAGAGGAGTACGAGGGTTCACTGGTTCGGCTGCACTGCCGTCGCCGCAGAATAACAGGGGGTGTGGGTGAGTGGAGTGAAGGGATGGCCTAGCCAGCGGTGGGAGTAGTATGGAGGCGGTGAGGCCTCCGCGACAACACATCCCGCCACGGAAGGCAGGAGCAGGCGGCACGACCGGCGCTGCTTTGGGCGGCTGGAGCAAGAAGACCAGAGGTTGAAGAAGCACTACGGCCGTTGGATGGACATCGTACGGTTACTAGAGCTAGAATCGTTTATATTGACTAAGTTGACAAAGCCTCCGTCCCCATCAACTTAGTAGGCCAACAAGTCATCTTCCCACCAAGGTGAGTCCCAGCTAGCAGGGGGAGTATTTATTTTTTTGTGCGTAATAAAGAGGCACTTCCGGTGGGTCTGAGCTGACAGCGGGGGGAACGTTTTTTTTCGCGAAATACGGTGGCCCGTCCGGTGGGTACCAATAGTCAGGGGGGAAATGTTTTTTTTTTGCGAAATAAGGTGGCCCGTCCGGCGGGTCCCTGCTGTCAGGTGGAGGAATAATCATTTTGCGCGTAATAAGGAGGCACTTCCTTGCGGCCGCCGTGGACCCAGCTGTTAGCCTCTCCACGTACAGTACTCTTCCGATGGAAGTCGGTCGTTGACCACCTTGACCACGCCGTGCCGAGAGCACCAGGGCGGTGGACGACGGTGACGCCTAGGAAGGGGACGATGCGGAGCCGGGGAAGACGCATCAGTGGAAGCCCACGCGGAGAGGAGTACGAGTGTTCACTGGTTCGGCTGCGGTGTGAGGCTGCCGTCACCGCAAAATAACATGGGGTGTGGGTGAGTGGAGGGATGGCCTGGCCAGCGGTGGGAGTAGTATGGGGGCGGTGAGGCCTCCGCGGCAGCACAGCCGGCCACGGGAGGCAGGAGCAGGCGACATGACCGGCACTGCTTTGGGCGGCTGGACCAAGAAGACCAGAGGTTGAAGAAGCACTACGGCCGTTGGATGGACATCGTACGGTCACTGAAGCTAGAATCGTTTATATTGACTAAGTTGACAAAGCCCTTTGTACGCTCCAACTTAGTAGGCCCATAGGTCAGCCTCCGAAACAGTGCACCCCAGATGTCAGGGGGAGGAATCATTTTTCTGGCAGCCGAAGCTAAGAATATCCGAGATTGAAGAAGAAGCACGACATCCGTTGGATATACATCCAATGGCCGCTGCTGCTAGAACCGTGTGTTGACTATAATAAGTTGACAAAGCCTTGCATACGCGTCAACTTATTTTTTTAGGGGATGCGTCACTTAGTAGGCCCACAAGTGTGTGGCAGAGAACTTATAGCCCATTTGCGTTTTGTAAGAATGTACATCCCATTTTTGAATTCTAATGGAATTTACAACAGCCCATTTACAGTTTGTTAAAAGTACAACCCATTTTCTAGCTAGGACAACGATTAATAATTTCAACCAACCGTTAAAGACAGAATTCAATAAAATTTCCCACATTTTGATGGGATCCGAAATATTTTTATCCCGAAATTTCTATTCAGATTAAATATAAATTTATATTACGTAAAAATCCAACGAAACATTGCGCGGGTAACAATGAAAATTTAAGATTTTCAAAATCCATAAACAATATTTTATAAACTAATTTCGTGTTTGGTGCATTTTTTTATAGTTACTGCGTAGTTTTTATAATTACATCCCATTTATTATTTTTGAAGCCCATTTTCCTGTTAAGCCTAATGCATCCCTCCTAGGAAAGATTTGCAACACAATGGGGCGGATAATAACAAGTTGACCTTGCCTGGGTATTCCTCAAAAAGACGTATAGCTGGGCTAGCCATTTTCATCTTGAAAAAAGTAGTATCTGGGCTGGATATCTGTCCTGGGCTAGACGGGCCACAGCCCGCCCAGTTAATACCTTGCTCTCCTCTAAACAACAACGAAATCATCGCCAAGAAAAACTCTACAGTGCTCACGCCTCAAAAACACAAATACTACTCGAGCTGATTGGTCCCAGCTGTCAGCCGCACCTTGTGCAATTCTCACGTTTATATTGACTACATAGGTTGACAATGGTGTGGGACTGTGATGTCAGGAAACCAGGAGAAAGCAAAAAAATATATAGTTGTACATAATAAGGAGGCACTTGCGTACGTACGGCTATGGCCCTAGTGGGTCCCTAGTGTCATCCAGTCAAAATAAAGTCATCTCCTGAATCCTCATGTTCATTGACCATGTTAACAATGCTCGGCGCCACGGCGAGCGCAACAACTCGAAGGACAACGGAGAGGGCCTCGCGGGCCCTACGGAGGTCTGATACAGTGCCCGCTGCTCATTCAGGAAGCCAGGATCATCGGACACCTATGAGCACCTTCGAGAAACTGAGACGACATGAAACGGTAAGGCCGCGCTTGGGAGCTCTGGTTTATTTCAAAACCTGTATTAAACCGTTTTACATGTCAATATTTTGACAAGGTTTTCCAATTCCAATATATTAAACTAACATCTTCTTGCTAACATCAATGTTTAAACTTTGACAAGCTTTTCCCATTCAAAATATGTAATGCCTATGATTGTGTCCTGTCTTAGCTTCTTGTACTTGTTTGGGCACTTTTTGCCCAGGGCACTCCATGTGTTGTTAAATTGCCAATGGTCTCTGCAGACTAGTCATGTCACCGGTGCCTAATAATACTCTGTAAAGCTTCTCGGTCATTCCTTCTGTAATGTACCGCATCCAGTGACTGCTTCTTTCTGCAAAGTGGAACGACCAACTGGACCCAGTAACACAGCAGTTTGCCTTGGACACATTGGCTCCTTTTGTGCAGTTCAACTAAAATCAAAGTCGGAATAAAACCGAGCTTTAATTTTGATATCCCTGTAAGCAACAAAAGGTATAAGGGAAACAATTACTGAGAAATAACGGTTGATGACTTGTCTAAATGGGAAACAAAGCAGGAGAGGAGCAATTCTCCATCAGTGTGATTCATTCATATTGACTGAGACATTATCTTAACAATGCCTTGGTTCAACATGTATAAAGAACGACAAAGAAGAAAAGTACCATTCCTAAAACAATGCAACTGATTCATTTTTAAAGAGACATTATCTTAACAATACCTTGGTTAAACATGTAGAAAGAACTACAAAGCAGGATAGTACCATTCCTAACAAGTGTTGCAGTTTTGAACTAAGATTCAGTAGTTAATTAATTATGAGAGTGGCATTGCTTAATTTTACCAGCGGCATTAGATTAACGAAAAGCATAAACAGTTCCAGGGGAGAGTGGGCGCAACAACAATATGTGCTTCCATCTACTTATAAAGGGGGTGATGCAGAGTTTGTTGTAACAAAGCAACAAGCATCATGTCTGGGTTGGTCACATTTTTGTTCACTACTTAATGGGAAAAGACAGCAATACAATAGCTTCAATTCAACATTTATTTAAAACAGTACCAATACAAGTAGCACAACATCTCAAAGCACACTGCACAATCATGTGGATGAAGGCCTGTTGACCTTTCATGAGAACACCAGGATAAAATACGAATCTGCTAACACGAATAGGAAATCCAATCTCATTTTGTGCAGTTGCACTGAAATCAAGCAAAGTGTTTCCCGTAGCGAAGCAAAATGTCATAATATCAACAAGTTGAATAGATATCATGTGGTAGAGACCAAGATTTGAAACAACTCGACAGGAACAATGGAAACAAATCTCGATCTCCTTTTGTGCAGTTCCACCAAAATTAAGCAAAGTCACCGGTGTGACATTCAAGTTGAACTGCACAAAACACTCTTAAAACATAAGTGTTTCGAGTAGCGAAGTAAAATGTCGCAATAGCAACAAGTTGAATCGATACCCCTGTTTTAACAGAGGCAAAAAAGGAAACAATTACTTGCCGATAAAGGAGGATGAAACAAACGGTGACAGAAAGAAGCATCTAACTTATCTTGGATGGAAAACAAAGTAGGATAGTAGCATTTCTAAAATGGTAGCATTGATTCATATTAACAGAGACACTCTCTTGAAACAACATTCGTTAAAAAATGTAATTTACTTTTAACAGTGGCATTGCTTCAATTTTCCGGCGGCATTCTTAGGGCCTGTTTGGTTCCAATAAGTCACCTGACTTATAAGTCAGGTGACTTAAAACCAGTGACTTATAAGTTACGCCTGTTTGGTTGTCACCTGACTTATAAGTCATCTGACACACCTTCCCACACCAATCAACATCATGTAGGTGGTGGGACACACGTAAAAGGGGGTGACTTATAAGTTTTAAGTTGGGGTGGAGCAACTTATGACTTATAAGTTGGGGTGACTTATAAGTCGGGTCTGTTTGGCAAAATAAGTCACTTTTTTCACCTTTCGACTTATAAGTTGGTGACTTATTTGGAACCAAACAGGCCCTTAGATTAACAACAACAAAATAGCTGTATGGGACATGCTAGCACCATGTGCGTCCACACGTATAAATGGGTGATGCAGAGTATGTAGCCAAGCAGCATATCTGTGTTGGTCCCATATTTGTTCTCTTTGAACTTTTTTCCTATGTGAGGGCAGCAAATCTAGTCCTGCACAAACTACCCGACCCCCCCCCCAGTTTCTTTCCCTTTTCAACAAAGAGATCGGTTCCTTACAGATGTGTGTACTGGGTTACCCCCTTTTTCCCTTTTCGACCAACAAAGCGGCTGGATAGCCAGTCTATACTACTTTTCCTCCCTCCTTTCCTCATTGAACCACGTCCTAGATTCATGCTCCACCCCACCGCACCTTTCTTTCCTCTTTGAACCAAGACCTAGATTCGACTACAGATCGAAAAAGATCCACATGCAGCTAGAGCAACGACGGTTTCAAAGAAACTTATACCTTAGGGTCGTCGGGAGGCCGGATCTGCCCACACTACGTACGACAGCGAGGAAGAAGGGGTCGGTGGCCCTCCCGCACAGGCGCTGGGTGAAAGAGAACAGCGCAGCCGGCAGTGGATTGCCTCCCTCGCCGAAGGCGATAGAGTTAACGCTGCACCTCCTCCCCTTCCCGGTGCGACGGGATACGGACGCCTCCTTCACCAGCTGTGAGGGGGGAGAGAGACAAGAGGCCAACGCAATCTTGTTTAGATCTGGTGAAGAGAGGGTGAGAGACTGTGAATATAGCAAACCCTAGCAAATGAACGCTGAGCCTCCAGCGTGTAACATATATGTATTGCGGCGAGCGTGTGGAGAGTGCAAACCCTAGCGAACAAGCGCTGAGGCTCCCGCTTATATATATACTAATGTAGTACGGACTGAGCTCCGGTGCCTTCACTCCATCTGCTTTTGGCTGTATGACAGGTGAGCCAGCCACATTTTGGGCCCACCTGTCATAAACCCAAAGGCAGGTGCACTAAGTCAATGAAGCTGCGTCCATATAGTACTCTCGTGTGTATACGACTAATATATAGTGGAGTGGTTTTCTTATTCTCTCCATAACAATCGTTTTAAATTGTGTAAGTACGAAACGAAACTCTTTATTTAATGTACAGAGGGAGTACTACTTCCGATGAACTAACGATCCACGCCCACGCGTCCTGGTCGCACTTCCTGTCCTTCACGTGTGGTACACTACCCTCCCTTAAGTGAACAACCACACATGCGCCAAATTATCGGAAACGTGTGAGAGTGTGTACAAATAAAGAATTTTAATTTCAATTATCGGAAAGGTTTGAGAGTATTACAAAGTTTGACTTCAGTCAAATCTAATATGCGGAGTAAATAAAAATGGAGGGCTACTACGTCCATCCGGGTTTTTAGTCCACACCATTTTTTAAATCAAAGTTAATAGCTGGACAAATAAAATTACAGGGGAGCTGGAGACAAAGTTGTGAGAAGGCTTAGAAATCAATACAAAACTTATGCTCTTAGTACCAACGTCGATCCTTCTTCGAGGAAACATTTGGTTCATAGCCAATTGTGTGATAAAATTGCACCAACGTGAAAGACGACTGCGTCTCCAACGCAACCAAGGTGAACTGACGAAGGATATCATCTTTGTGCATAACAAGCAAAGAGCACTGACGGAAGACAACTTGTTTTTCATTGAAAATCGATCAGCTTCACCAGCCGACGCAACCATGAGGCGCGACCATGAGCATCGATAGTTTGTGGTCTATTTTTTGTCCTAGTTTTTTTGTTTCTTGTTGCTACATTATATACTTGTGGGAGCTTAGATGTGATATCCTTAAATAACATCTAGATGTGAATTGGACAAACTGATTTTCTAACGTACCAAGAAAGAAAACTTGATCAAAAACACGCCCCCGCTTCCAGGTCACGAGAGTCGTCGCGCATACACACATAGACATAGACATGCATATCCGTGTTTACGTAAAATTCCATTTCCATCTCCATCTCCAATCATATTTGTCCAACTGGCACATTATTCACGTTGTTAATTATATACGCAACAATATTAACATACAACATCTCTTGTTTGCGCACGTCCGGACCGGTGCCATGGCCGGTCCTGACCAACCCGAACCCTCTTCATCACCCGCGCGTGCTTCCCGCCCGACACGGTCAGTGCCGCATTCATGCCCGGCCAGAGCAGACACAACCTCTCACTGGCACCGGCATTGAAGTGGCACGCCGGCCGAGAGAGCGTCGCCCGCGCCACTTCCGGGTGCACGCGGCTGCTCCGCGTTCAAAGGTCACAATAGCCGGCTACAACATGCATGTAAAAAGTTTTTGGGAGTCGCTGTCCTCCCCCAACTCGTCAATCTCTTCCAGTAGTGCTAGTAGTACTCCATGGCGCGATCCATCGACAAGCAGGCAGGAAAGTTATCGTATACTCGGTTTGCGATGAGTGGCATGCCGAGCGACCGTGTGGGGTCGAGCCATCGAGGAGGGTGAGGCACGAACATGACAGACGTGATTTACTGTGTGATTTGGCTGCTCCTTAGTGCCCCCTACACGTACTCCCCCTACGTGTATGCAACAGTCACATGTACACATGGACGCAAAAACGCGCGCGACACCCTAATGCATGCATGTCCGAGCACACGACGGAACACACACGGTCACGCTAAGTGCTCAACCTACACGTACATGCACACACTTATTTAGTCAGGGTGAGCTAGTGACCATATAAACACCGGAAAATATATATATTGAGCGTAATGAGCGTATTATGAAGTCCACTGACCGTATTTTTAAAAATATACAGTGAAAGACAGTGTATTTATCTCGTTTGAAATTAATCCATACTAACCAGAGAGGAGGCAGTATGGACTAGCATTACTTGCGCGCGGTGGCTCGTAGGACAAGGAGAAACTTTTGACTAATGCAAGCTCTCCCTCGCTCAGGCGGTGGACGTGCAACAGTTAATTCGGTGTCAGATTGCCAGAAGCATACACTATACTACTAGTGCTACTATTGTTCGACTTCCCGAATAGGCGAACAACCAAGCGCAAAGTTTACTAATATAGTCTATAAAGGTACGTACTATACTAGTACTAGAAACCGGATGGAGGAGCGTCTGCACTCTTATTATAATTTTAAAATGTGATAAAGCAATCTTCAACACATTTGGTTATCTTCGAGGGTTCTCGCATGTGATAATGGAAGTTGATTGCATGGAACACTCGCCACAATTCTCGCTTAATTCTGGCTCATATCCTGTTACAAATAGTAGCGCTCGGTAATATTTCCTCTTTTTTTGTTATTCAGCATGTAAACAGGTCAGCAAACCTTGCGGCGCATCTTCGTGCGAACCGTGCTTGCTGCACTTTGAATGTGGCCGAGAGCTGGCTTGATGAAACACCTCGCTTCCTACTTCTTTTTTTGCGGGGTACCTCGCTTCCTAGTGACCAGTGTCTTGGCTGATCGTCCTAAGAATGCTTATATATGAATAAAGCTCTCTCATTTACCCGCAAAAAGGATTGAGCCATATTAACCGGAAAGGAGGGAGTATGGACTAGCACTACTTTTTGGTGTGTCCCGTCAACTCGCAGAACGAGGAGAAGCTTGCAGGACAAGGTGAAGCTCGCTTACGCCTTTTGACTAATGCAACCTACCCTCGGTGGACATGCATCAGTCCATTCGGTGTCAGATTGTCAGAGGCATACACTGTAGTACCCAACATGCGGAGTACCATCATTGTTCGACTTCACGAAGAGGCGAAGAGCCAAGCGCAGTAGTACGAGTAGTACTACTACTAGAACCGCATGGTGGAGCGTTTGTACTCTTATTTCTTTTTATCTCTGATAAAGTACACGTTTATTCCGGAGAAGGGCGGAAAACGGCAGCCCAACATCAACATGTAATGAATGATATCGATCAACCAACCATGCTAGAATATATCTTGGCCTCCATGCGAACCCATCTGTGTGTTCTCGCTCCTCATCTCTCTCAAGGAACGGCGGGTTGGCTCTTTGCCGTCAATTGAGATCGGTTTGCTCACACTCCTGTCCCACATGTCAGTGATATGCCAAGAGGAGGTGCGTTGACCGACTGGCCATACGCGTACTTGGTTTTGAACCTTCATACTACTCCTCCCTCTGTCACAGTTTACAGGGCGCGCTTCATTATGATGCATTTCTCTCAATGCATTTCCACCACCAGACAGACTTTAGACGCGTTTGGTTTAATGCTCAATTAATTAGGGCGTGGTAACCGCAATCAAGTCCACAATTTTCTCTCCATGTAACTATGGAATGGAGTAAGTGCATGCATGTGTGTACCCGGGGTGGAAGCACTGCATGCATGTGTGTACGCATTATTCCCTCTACTAGTAATAGACGCCGTGCTATAACTACCAATGCTATTTTTCAGGCCGATCGCTAGTCGCCTTGGTCCCACAGATCTTTTTTCTTTTTTCTGAAGCGCGCTGTATAAACAGTGACGGATGGAGTAGTATGAGCGGATTCAAAGAAGAGTGTATTGATGGTTGCTTCTTCAGAGCAACTTACAGTGGGAAAGGTGGGGCTTACGATTTGACTGCTCATTACTCACTATTAATGCGGCGCAATGACCGGGCTGAGTCTCCCATGCGGTTGTGCACTACCCCCTCGGTTCTTAAATATACTCCGGAGTATATTTGTCTTTCTAGAGATTTCAACGAGTGACTACTCAAATATTTGTCTTTTTAGAGATTTCAAATGGACTGGCACATACGGATGTATATACATATTTTAGAGTGTAGATTCTCTCATTTTGCTCCGTATGTAGTCACTTGTTGAAATCTCTAGAAAGACGAATAGAATATTTAGGAACGGAGGGAGTACACATACGAAGCAAAATGAGTGAATCTACACTCTAAAATATGCCCGTTTGAAATTTGTAAAAAGACAAATATTTAGGAACGAAGGAGTATAATTTTGTGCATGGCACATGGACCCGGATGATGAAGAGGCTTCTGGCAATGCTATCAAGCTTCCATCATTTGTTTACATAATTGACGTACTATACAAATAATTTTCCAGCGAGACATGAAATTGTACAATGGTGTGAGCTTTCAGCTTCTGTTTCGCGTGTCTTGCCATCGATGCTCTTTCGGAAACAATAAAAAACTAACTTCCTTGCTAATGCATGTCAATTATTAGCAGATCAGAGCTAATAATTACATCACAACTGAAGACAAAGTTGTGAGAAGGTGTTAAATTAAAATTGATCCATGCTTTCATTGGCAGCAACGTCCCCCCAGCTCTGTCTAAATCAACAAGGCATGTTGGGAAAAAAGTAGCTGTCTGGAGCATGCAACATTCCGATCATTTTGTGCAGTTCCACTAAAATAGAGCTGAGCGTCCCTGTTCCAAAGATATTAAGTGTGAATACGATAATAGAGGACTGCTGATGAAACAATAAACACATAAATAGAAGCCGGTCACCTTTGCAGTCTCTTTTAAGACTAACTAGTTGGAGAAGATTAGGCTCGGAGTTGGATGAGGAGGATAGAGCAAAACCAATCTCCCTTTGTGCAGTCGCACTAAAATGTAGAGACGTTGCCCATGTGACATTTTAGTACAACTGCGCAAAACACTCTTAAGAAAAAAGTGATTTGTGCAGTTCACCAAACGGTCGCAATAGCAACGAGGTGAAATGGATAGCCCTGTTTGCAAAAAAGAGGTAGAAAGGAAACAATTACTGGCCAATAATAGTTGATGACACATGCGATGACAAAAAAGAAGCATATTCCTTGCCCTAAGGGAAGATAACAACACGGTTGTGTTTGTCTAAAACGGTGTGAGGACGAGAATGCAATATGGAAAGTACGCTGGACGAGCTACATTTTGGGCGAAGAACTATGGAAGATCCACATGCAGTGACGTGGGAAGACGGACAGTGGAGCCAGGACGGAGGGGATACCTGGAGGTCGTCGGGATGTAACTAGGTGAGCAGCGGCGGACGGAATCTGCGAGCCAGAGCTTGGTCAGAGAGAACGACGTGTACCGTAGATCGAGACGTGCTGCCTCGGCACCGTCGAACGGAGAAACGATGCACTTCCTCCCTTTCCCCCGGCGGACGGGGTGCGGCTGGATCAGTGACCAACGGTGAGAGAGAGAGAGAGGCCACCGCACTCCCTTTCCCGGCGGACGGGATGCGACCGGATCAGTGACCAACGGTGAGAGAGAGAGAGGCCACCGCAGCCTTGTGTGAGATACTCTGAAGAGCGACAAACCAGGCACACAAGGATCCATTGTATATAGTGAGCGGACTACCTTTTTCTCCATAAAAATCGTTTTATATTCTGTGTACGTGCCATTGAGCGCTATAACTTTATTTAAAAATAACGCGACAACGCGTCAAGTCGAACTTTGTTTCATGCAGGCGTGGTACACGACCTCCCTAGGTAAACAACCGCTACACGCGTTCAAATTAGCATGTGGGCTGCCATTTCGTAAAGAAATGAGCTCCACCGTGTACCCGCGCGGGTGTGGCTAGGCACGAAGCATGAGTACATGCACGGTGCACCTATTCTCTTCTTGTATACGTACACCACCTACGTGGGGTTGTGTGAGAGAGATACAAACCTAGAGAGATATAGTGTGTGGGTTCTTGAGAGTTTTTTTTTGGGGGGGGGGGGTCAATCAAAAAATGTAACATATGCAATGTGTGTGAAATAGAGTCATGGATATAACATATATATAGAGGGGGCGATCCACGAGAAGAGAGTGGAGGTATCACCGGCTTGAGGTGTCCATAGATGTGTGGCATGGATACCTACCTGCAGCGCTCGACTATCGGTGTGTGGTGGGGGAAGAGGGAGGCCCAATTAACTATACAGGTACAATGGCTGGTATATGTGTGGAGGAGGAGAGAGGCCTACCTCATGTATTAAGGAGATCGATCTGCCTCATGTATTAAGGGAGATCGATCGGCATCCATGCATATGTGCATGAGAGGAATAAGGTTGGGAGAGAGACAGAGCTAGAGTGTTGGAGGGGGTGGTAGTGGAGTTGCTTCTAACAAATGGTGGGATAGGCTTGCTAGACAAACGGAGGGCACACCCGCAATATCAATAAGAGAGGAGATGGCTGCTTGTTGTCTATGCACGTGCGTGTGAGAGACGGGTCAGGAGGCATGCACGAATGATGAGGGGGACGATGTGGCTGTGGTAAGCAGACATAACTACATAGGAAGATCAATCGCCCTTTGTTAGAGAAAGGAGAGACATAACTTGTGAGGTACGTCGATCGATGGGGGGGGTAGTTAAAGTCGATCCAGGTATATGTTGGGAGATCGATCGGTATACATGCATGTGTGTGTTAGAAGCAAACGAGGCACGAGGAGAAGGATAGAGATAGAGGGATGCATGTAGGAGGTGGTACGAGAGGCATACTATATCGAGCGGGGAGGAGTGTGCGAGTACGAGAACGATGAAAAGAGTGGTGGGAGTGAGGCATGGACGGTGACAAGAGAAGAGGGGAAGCTTGTGTTTGTGCTAGGCACACCTGGCTAGAGAGGCATATCGATCGATGTGTGCCGTAAAGAAGGAGCTGGGGGCCTACACACACCGTGGGTGAACGACCTAAAGTGAAAAGACGAATTTGCGCGATGGAGCTAGAGAATGCTGAGGGAGGGTGAGAGGGATGCGGGCGTGTGCATGCACAAGAGAAAGTTAGCGCTAGCTACAAAGATAAGAGGGTTGTGTGGGTGTAAAAGACGGATAGAGATCATATATACTTCATTATATATTTGAAGAATTTATCATAGTGTTTTAAACCGACGTATGTGTGAATATATATAGCGGTGATACACATGGTGTGTTTATGAACATGTTATACTACATTTAATATATTTTATCTCTACTCTTATAAAAAAACGGAGTTGTTGATGATGGTGTGCCTGTCATCCTGCATTATAGGCCGTCCGATTTATATCTGGCGGATAGCAAGGAAACTATGATGGTTGAAGTTGGCAACAATCATGATTGTAGATTCTTATTGAAATAGAGAAACGAATTCAAATTTAGTTTGAATTGCAGCGGTAGTATAGACATTTGGAATGCACTAAAATGTTGGTATGAGTAGGTTACATGCATTATACAGCAAAGCGAAAAAAATTAATCGGACATAACATGGATTCATACTCCCTCCTTCCATCTATATAGGGCGTAATGAGATTTTTAAGACTGCCTTTGACTATTGACAAGATTAATAGTACATGACATGCACAATGTGAAAATTATATCATTGAAAGAACCTTTCACAGACGAAGTTAACGGTGTGCTTTGTGTAAGTTGCATGTCATATATCATTGCTCTAATATTTGGTCAAAGTTAGCATCGAAAAATGCATTAGGCCCTATATAGATGGAAGGAGGGAGTAGCTTTGAATAGCATTTGTATAGTAAAACGGGGCAAGACTCTCTCTTTGTGTGGTGTGAATAGTTTTATTTTTTTCGTTTTCTTTTTGGTTGAGGGAAGTGCGAATTGATTTGGTACGTACAAGTACAATATTACTACACGTTAGGCTTGTCCCTAAAATTCAACCCGCGTCTTGTTATATCCCGAAAATTCAGATATCGTGCTCCCAAAACTGGCGCCTTCACAACCCGCGCCTTGCTATCCCAAAATTACAACGCGCGCGAAAACTCCCTCCAGCTGCCAAATCCCGACACGCGAAATCCCCCTTCTAACCCTGAGCCGAAAGGGCCGCTAGTTCAAATCGGTGGGGGTACTTTGGTAACACACCCTACATTTTGGACAAGCGCGTCCCTAAGTCATGCTTCACCCCCTCCCATCGCCCCCTTTTCGCCATTCGAAATCCCAGGCCGCCATAACCTATCTGCTCCAGCCGTGAAACCCCACCCTCCTCTGTCCTCCATGTCACCGCTGCCCAGCCGGAGCCTCTTCCTGACGATGTTGTCCACCGCAACAGCTCGACGTCCCTCGTCCACCTCCCCGGATGAGGGTCCGTCGTCCATCTCGCAGTCCCGCCGGTTCAGCCGCCCCGTCCTCCACCTCCAAGGAGCTACTCCGACGATCGCCTCGTCTATCGCGGCTGCTCCATCCCCACAGCGCCGCCTTAACCTGCTCCACCGGAACCGCAGCATCCTCACCGACTCCTCGGACGAAGCCAAGGCCTACTCGGCGCCACCAAAGAGGTTGTACACTCATCGCATCGCACCTTCTCCTTAACTTGACCTCCCGACGCCGACGGTGCTCCATCCCGCACCGCCATGGAGCGGCTACCTTGAAGCCAGTGCCGCGGGCGAAATCTCCATGGCGGCTCTCCCCAGTGCAAGGCCCCTTCAGCGGCGGCGTCCATACCAGCCGGATCTGCTTGCTAGCTGCTCCGGCCTCCTCGCTCCGCTCGCGCTCTGCTGCTGCTCCGGCTCTGGCTCGATCCTCGCTCGCCCAGCTGCTGCTGCTGCTCTCCCCCTCGCTCGTGCTGCTGCTCTGCTCCGATTAAGCCACACTTCAGTCGACTGAATCGACTTTTGGGTCAGTCGATTTTTCAGGGGTTGGGGGGGGGGGGCTCGCCGGAGTTAAGGAAGAAACCACCCGCAGCGGGACGGGGGCTCGCCGGAGAGGTACCCCACTATCTATCTTAGGGTTCAGGGTGGGGGGGGGCTAGAGGGCTGGCCGGGGCGGCGGTGGCGAGTTGTTTCGGGGCGGCGAGGCGGCGCTGGGGCCGGCGGTTCGGCCGGTGGTGGCTGGCGGCTCAGGGGGGTGCAGGTTGAAGATGAACTGCAGGCCCTCCCTAAACTACATGTCAAGTGCCTCTCTGCTACCATTGCGTTCAGTTTCGACAGTAGCATTCAGATTCCACAGTTAATTTCAGTTTCGACAGTTAAGTTCAGAGTCAACAGTTTTTACCTCATCTGTTGTAGTCAGGTGGTTTTTGGTGATGTTAATTTTACATCCATTTTTCATCATCTATTGGAGATGCTATTAGAATCCCACTTGAGATTGACGATGTCTGTCTTGTGCTGCTTCAGCCTTGACGTCTTACGGCTCACCGGAGCTGCTCCAACGACAGAACGATCCATCACAACAGAGCAGTGCCCTGGACGCCGTCTACAGATTCCTCAGATCTTCCTCCACACCTCCGACAGCCACCTCTGCCTCAACTGCTTCAGCGACCAACCCAATGATGCTGAGGTCGACACGGCTACGGCAAAGAGGTTGTACACTTGTTGCGTCAGTTATTACTATACATTCACGTCGATCCATTAGGGCTATTTTGGTTCAACGGAAAAACGTCGATCCACTGGTTGTTACCATCACTCTAAATTTCTGCATGCTCTCCTTACATAATCTCACCATATTTTTTTCGTATGCATGTCAGATATTGTACACAGTCATGCTGAACATGTAGAGAAAAAGAGAAGAGTTTTGCGCGGCAATACAATGTCATGCAGACATCGCTCCATGGTGGGTTCAATGGCAAACCCTCCCCACCCCTCTCCAGATTGTAATCCAGAGGAAGATATCTGTTCTGAGGCGTATTCAGACGCCGCTGACCACTCCTATTTACCCCCAAGGTGTTTGCTCTACCTTGGCATGATGATGTTAGTCATATCATGCATATGTTGCCTTGCAGTGCCTACTTTTGACATCATATATGTCATCTGCTTAGTTTAGACATGTTCTGTAATGCCACCTGTTTAGTTTCTATATCATATATGGGAATTATGCAGTCTCATGTCTTTTAGCCAGCCATAATATATGTGAAATGTGCAATGCCATCCTGTTTAACCAGGCATCATATATTTGAATGATATCTTGCCCATCCTTTTCTTCATTACATTTCCATTTGTCGACAATGTTTGTACATTAAACTACTCTTCCTGTGAATCAGCCATTTGGGTGGGAGATGGAAAAATCTGGAGTGAAAACAAGGCCTTCAGAGCAGACAGTGCTACCTGTCGAAGCAGATCTCTTGTTGGGTCCCGATAGCTCCTCAGAGATGGATTCAGAGACAGATGACCAGTCCTATTCCCCCACTGAGGTGTATGCTCTAACTTGGCACGGTTATACTGCTCATATCATGCATACGGTGTCTTGCATTGCATAGTTTAGACATCATATACACAATATTCAACACCATGTTCTTAGTTCAGACATCATATCGAATGCCCTCTGTTTAGCATATAAATCACATATGTGAATTAAATGATGCGATCCTGATTACTTAGATAACATGTAGGTGAATTATGTCATGCGATCCTGTTTAGTTATTCATCATATCTTTGAATTATGTTATGCTATGCTATCCAGTTTAGATAGACATCATATATGTGAAATTATGTCATGCTATCCGTTTTAGTTAAACAATATACATGTCAACTATTTCATGCCCTCTTTTTTCCACACTATCTATTGCATCTGTCTCTCATACAATGTCTGTACATTCAACTATGTTTCCTGTTTATCAGCCATTTGAATTGGAGCGGGTGATGCCAGTATCTAGCGGAATAAAAACACGGTCTTCAAATAAAACAGTGCTACCTCTTGGTGGAGATAGCACCCCGGTTGTACATGCACAAGAACCAGCCCTACCACACATAACCCAAACTCTCGCAGATTGTACCCCTACTGCGATGGACAGAGAACCAGCTTCACCCAATCTAACCCCAACCCCAGCCGATAGTAACCCAGTTCCTGTTGACACAGCACCATCTCCACCACAGAGCTCCCAAACAACAGCAGTTAGTAAGGCAGCTCCAGTGCCCAAAGGGCCAGTACTATCACGGCGAACCCCAACTCCACCAGTTAGTACGCCTATTCCTGTGGAGGAAGCACAACCAGCCAGTCGTAGTTTAGCATCTATCGCATTTGATGTTGTTAAATCGTATGTGCGTATCTTCCCATCTTGGAAATATTATACTGAAGATGAAGGAAAATGCCAGTTGCAGGTGTTTGTCCAGGAGTTATGTGTAAGTAATGTTATTCATGGCAATTACTTTGCTTCGTCCCATACATCCTACCTCCATGATGGTTATAATACAGCAAATTTTCCCATTTTTCTCTATAGAGAAGGACCGATTTGGAAACTCAGGATGAGGTAACCTGTGCTAATACCTCTGCTATCTTCAAGAATGCTTGGTGGCAGTATCGGAATTACCTGAAGAAAACGTACTTCACCGGCAAAGAAACTCATCAAATTCCCTTACGTTCTCCTGAGACACATTTACTGGACGATGACTGGGAACGCCTTGTTCTGTACTGGTCCCGAACCAAGAATGTGGTAAGGTCTATGAGCTCATTTTCTATTTTTAAGTATTATATTCTTGCGTCTTACTGTACTCTGTTCATGTAGAACAAGTGCCTAAACCTGAAGAACAACTGTTCTAATTTAAGATTCCATTGCTATCATAGTTCAAAAAAGCGCTAGGCGTTAATTGTGCGTTTTGCCACCGCCTTGCGCTTTACTGACCAAAGCGCATGCTTATGCGCAGTTATGCACAGATTATGCATAGTTATGCGCAATGCGTTTTGCCAACGCCTAGAGCCTAGGCGCGCTTAAGCGCTCGCTTAGGCGCGCCTTTTTTAACTATGATTGCTTTGCTCTTGTATCACTGTATTTACTGATACGAACTTATTTTTAAATTGAAGGATCCAATCGAAACTCCAATGGCACAGCAGGTATGTTCACGCATGTTTCTTTAACAGGTTTGCTCTTATCAATAGCTCTGTTGATTTCAATTTCAATTGTGTATACAGTTGACTTTCATATCATGCACATTACTAGCATCACAACAGAGCCAATAGTGTTGTTGTACATGTAGACCCGTGGTACCCATCTGAAATCTTGTTGTGCCGTGTAGTTTCCCACGCTTTGTATTCTTTCACTGCTGCTTTGTCTTGAACTGATATGATTTGAACCGTGTCTCTATTTTGATTTGGCAAGACAATGCAGTGACCATAGGACATAGATATATGTTTGTTTGATGCTTTTATTATGTACTAGTACTTGGCAATAGAAGACTTGGTAGTTTAATCCTGTCCACCTTACTAATGAACTGGTTCACCGAAATGAGTTTCATATACTAGTACATGCTAAACTTGTTATGTGTCTGCTTGTTTCTTCTTTTAGAATGCTGACAGAATATTGGGGAAGAGTGCCTTATTAAGCAATGGTAAAGGAAGTAATGCAGATAAGGTTCAGGATAGTGACACATCCTTGTTGGTCTCCAACAAAGCTGATAAAACAGCTAAGGAAGACTATCTTGAAGACAGCGAGACAACCCCAAAGTCCTGTCTTGGTTTAGTGTTCGAGTTACTGGCCACTACCGCTTGCACAAGCTATTCAAACTCACTGTCTGAATCAGTTCGGTTTCTTGAGTCTCAACTACAAGCTGAAAGACATCGATCAGCTGTGCTGCGACAAGAAGCGGAAGGACTGCGGAAGTCCCTGGAGCATTCAGATGCATACTTTCTGGTGCAACAGCAAGCGTTGGAGGATTTTAGCGCCAAACAGGACAAAGCTAATCAGCTTGCTAAGCTTATTGCCAGCATGGTGGATACCCAGGATAACGTTTCTTGAGCTCTTCTGAAGTTGTTTCAGTTATGCTCTTGTTTTGCTGCCGCGTTTATTTGCACTGGTGGCCAATTTTGACGGCCAGTGTATGTAATGTGCTGCTTTGTTCCCTATATTTGCACTGGTGGCGAACTTTGATGCCCAGTGGATGTAATATGTGTAATAGCGGTAATAGGCTAGCGTTAATTGCTTGCTTATTTATTTCCTTATTGTCTTGTTTAGTTGTTTGCTTGTAGTCACTGCAGTTCTTTTTCTGTTTTTTCTAGTGGCCACAATAGCCTATTTTTGGTAACTAGGCCAAAATAATCATGGCAACACACAGACTGTTGTAACCATGGGCCTCCTGCAGGCCATATGATCCATGGGCCTTCGTTCGGCCGTAGGACCATTGGCCTTCTATACGGGCCGTAGGATCCATCGGCCTTCTATACGGGCCTTAGGGATCAATGGGCCTTCTACGGGCCGTAGGGTCCATGGGCCTTCTACGGGCCGTACCATCCATGGGCCTCATACGGGCCGTAGGATCCATGGGCCTTCTACGGGGCGTATCATCATTTCGCCAATCATGGGCCATACTATGCGTGGACCATAACGGGCCGTTAATAGGCCGTATTTGATAACTCTATGAAAACAGCCCAACGGGTTTTTTTGACATGAAAACGGCCCAACGTATTAACGGTCCGCAAACGGGCCGACTGTAACGACGGGCTGAATTTGGCCCACAAGCAGAAAATGACAGTAACGGGCCGTATGTAACCGAATGCTGCAAATGAGCCCAAGAATCAATGGGCCCTGAGAAGGCCGAAAGATAACTTGGGCTGGAAACGGCCCAATGGAATAACGGGCCGTTAATGGGTATAAAGTGATACACTGTTCATTACGGGCCAGTTTCACCACGGGCCGTTAATGGGCCAAGAGTTACAAAGGTCCTCATATGGGCCGAAAGAAGTCATGGGCCACACATGGGCCGGAAGTTAAAACGGGCTGAATCATATTGGACGGCCCAGATGACGCTACTGGGCCTAATTCGGATAGGGCGTAACGGGCCCTGGGTTAGCGGGCTGTAAATGGGCTATATGCGAACAGGCCGTTAACAGGCTTTCCGTGGGCCGGCCCGCCACCTTTTGACCAAGTCAAACGGGCCGGCCTTTTCACAGGAATGGGCCTCTGTTGGGCCGTGCCACGTGTCGCCGTATCATAGGCGCCTTCGGTCCAATGAGCGGATGACATCTGTCCCAACGGTGAGCCGACACGTGTTTCCTCCAGCCAATGATGATTTTACACGTGGAAAATCCCCATTGGTCGGGGCTGTTAACGGGTTATCGGATCCAAAACCCGACCCGATAGCTTAACGGCGTTCCATTACGGTGGATGCCACGTGTCGGTCACCCTTGATGAAAGCTGTTCTGTGACGCGCGATTTATCGTCATGGAAGTGGACACTTCCGTGATGATAATTTTGCTAATGTCATGGAACACTTCTACGACAACACAGGCATGACTATCTTGATTATGTCATAAATTTGTCATGGATGTACATGCATGACAAAAAACACGACCTATTGTGACAAACACGTATCATCACGGAAGTGTATTTTTTTGTAGTGTCTCTAGCCTTCCCCAAGTTGGTTTCCACTCAAATCATCTTTATACCATAGCCAAATTTGCGAGAGAGAGTTGAGTGTTGGGGAGGCTATCATTTGAAGCACAAGAGCAAGGAGTTCATCATCAACACACCATCTATTACCTTTTGGAGAGTGGTGTCTCCTAGATTGGTTAGGTGTCACTTGGGAGCCTCCGTCAAGATTGTGGAGTTGAACCAAGGAGTTTGTAAGGGCAAGGAGATCGCCTCCTTCATGAAGATCTACCCAAGTGAGGCAAGTCCTTCATGGGCGATGGCCATGGTGGGATAGACAAGGTTTCTTCTTCGTGTACCCTTCGTGGGTGGAGCCCTGCATGGACTCACGCAGCCGTTACCCTTCGTGGGTTGAAGTCTCCATCAACATGGATGTATGGTAGCACCACCTATCGGAACCATGCCAAAAATCCCCGTGTCTACATTGCATTTGCTCCCTCCAAACTCCTCCCCTTTACCTTCATATGCAATGATTTCCATTCTGCTGCTATACTCTTAGAATTGCATGTGTAGGTTGATTGCTTGACTAGTGCTAAGTTGCTAAAATCTGCCAAGACTTAAAATTGGGAAAAGGCTAGGTTTTTATTTGGTCAAGTAGTCTAATCACCCCCCTCTAGACATACTTTCGATCCTACAGGAGCTCCCGTATTTGGTTTTGGTAATTGATGACATTCTCTATGGACTAATGGTTGCCTTGAGTTATATTTGAAGGATTTGTCCATAGGCTTGTATTGAAGTCCATGTGTTGGTTTCAAGGAGTTTATGTGTTGACCAAGTTGCTATTCAAGGAACAATATAAAGATTGGTCATGATATGGTTGATCAAGACTAAGTACAAGAGTGATTCAAGTTGATCAACACACAAAGCATAGAAGATGTACTGAGTGGGATCAAGTGATCTCATGGTATGGTAAGCATTGTCCATTATGCTTTGTGTACTAACCCATGGTCTACGTGAGAGTTCTATGTGGGGTTAGGTATGTTTCCATGGGCTTGTGTCCAGAGGAAGATATCATGCAACCCATGGAGAGGATGCCATCAAGTGGTGATTGTCATCAAGTTTGCGGTGTCCAAGCTCAAGTGGAGCATCACGAAGAGATCATGCTTGAAGCTTGCCATCCATTATGGTGATGGACTTGTGAAGATGTATAGAAGAGTGGCTCACCCGTAGTGGAGTATGGGGGAGTGATGTAGGGTAGAACCCTAGGAAGGACCTTTTCACACTTGGAGGGGGAAAATGGAGATAAATCACAAGAACACAAAGAGATAATCACTCCAACAATTCCCGATTACACATCCACTAGAGTAACAACACAAGATCCACAAGTCTCAAACACAATCAAAGGAAAGATACAATGGCAAAGTTCATCCCAAATCCAAAGGAAGAGGGGTCTTGGTGGTAGTCTTCTCCGAATGGAGGTCTTGAAATCCTCAAGGATTCTTCCCTAATGGGGTCTTGATCCTCAAAGAGGGAAGGTAATGGAGAAAAGCTCACCAAGATATCATCCAATACTTTGCTAACCCTAAACATGGCCCTAGGTACGAACTATATAGGCTTGGGGTCGAAGGAGACGAAGGGGAGTCGGAGATCCAATCTCAGCCGGCCATCCTGGGAGGCCCGTGCGCACGGGGTAAGTTGGGCCCATGCGCACGGGGGTCCTGTGGGCACGGTACAAGCCCGTGCGCACGGGGTGCTCCAGCGCCGGGTTCCTGTGTAGCCCGTGGGCACGGGGTCTCTGGGGCCCGTGCGCACGGGGTCACCTGGGACATGCTGTTTTGCGGTTGCTGCACTCCTTCTTGATCCTTATGGCCTTGGGGTGGTTCTCCTTCTCCTTGGGGATGCTCCTGGGCTCCTTGGTGATGTTCCACTTCATACCTAAGGATGCATAGCATATTTTGGTGAGGTAGTATACATGTTCCATTTGTGTCCATATGCAAGTCTAGTAGGAAGGAGTTCAACTCGGTTTCCAAAGCACGTGCTCTAGCTCTTGTCATGGGTCCTTGTGGGGGTGGATGGGTTGATGTAGAGTCCATGGGGATGATGGAAGGATGCTCTGCATCATCTCCCCTCCCTTCGAAAGGATTCGACCTCGGATCAAGATCTTCATCACCGTGGAAAGTCGAGAGGTCTTTGACGTTGAAGATGTCGCTCACGTTGTACTTGTCTCGTGGGAGTTCAATCTTGTAGGCGTTGTTGTTGTAGCGTGCGAGCACCTTGAATGGTCCATCGGCTCGAGGTAGTAGTTTGGACTTGCGTTCATTGGGGAAGCGGTCCTTGCGAAGGTGTAGCCACACGAGATCACCTATGTTGAAGATCATGGGTTGTATGTTGACGTTGAGCTTGGTTGCTAGTCGATGTACGTGGCGCTCGATGATGTTTCTTGTATCTTCATGCATCTTCTCGATGTAGCTTGCTCGTTCACTTGCATCCATGTTGGTGCGCTCTTGTAGAGGGAGAGGTAGGATGTCCAATGGGGACAACGGGTTGAAGCCGTAGACGACCTCGAAGGGGGACTTGCCGGTAGTCGAATGTCTTGCGCGGTTGTAGGCGTACTCGGTGATGGGTAGAAACGCCTCCCACTCCTTGATGTTCTTCTTGATCAACACGCAACGTAGAGTGGATAGTGTCCGGTTTGTCACCTCCGTTCGGCCATCGGTTGGCGCATAGAGCTTGCTTCCGAGCTTGGCGCATAGAGCTTGAAATTCCTATAAAAGAGATTGAAACACCAAAGGTAGCTCATGAGTGGTGTTAGTTTTTGGTTCTCCATCTTTGCACACAAGGACAAAGTGCATCACGCTCGATGGTTTCTCACACACTTCTCTCATCTCACTTTTGTGGCAAATAGTATGAGGTTTTTCTCTCTAGGCGAAGAGGCGCTCAAGTTTGGCTTGTTGCTCTCACTCATGTTTTTGTGGATCACTTTCTCACTCTTCTCTCTATGGTGGGTGGCTTGCTTTTCGTCTATCACTTGACTAGGAGACATAGGTCGTAGCACATATTCTTTTCCTTTCATCTTGAAGCTATAGTGATTGGTACGCCCATTGTGGACGACACCACGGTCGAATTGCCATGGTCAACCAAGAAGGAGGTGGCAAACGGTCATTGGGACCACATCACATTCCAAAGTGTCTTCATATGCACCAATTTTGAAGGATACTTGGACCGTATGCTCAACTCGTATATTGCCGGAGTCACTAAGCCATTGAACCTTGTAGGGGTGCGGGTGCTTCCTCTTGACCAATTGAAGCTTGGAGCATAGTTCTTCGCTTGCCAAGTTGTGGAAACTACCTCCATCGATGATGACCTTGACGGAACTTCCATTGATGCCTGCCTTGGTGTGGAATATATGGCATCGTTGGTCTTCTTCTTGTTGATGTTGTAGTGTCAAGACCTTGGAGACAACAAGAGCGTGTCTCGTATCTTCATCACAAAAGACTTGATCATCTTCATCCTTGTTCACACGCCGGTGCATGGCCACTTGCTCAATAGCTTCCATTTCATCTTCACTCATTGAGTCGTAGGTGCCATCGTCGTTGAGGATCATGGTGCGCTTGTTGATGCATTGGAAGGCTTTGTGGCCTCGGCCACCAAACACTTGAAGGAGCTTGTCTTGACGGTCTCATCGGTCGGAGTAGAGGAAGAAGCACGCGGCTTGTAGTTGCTTGTAGTAGGAGGAAGACAACTTGAACTTGACGAAGGATTCTTGTATGATGTCTTGTCGTCATTGCTTGGAGAAGGCTTGGTTGACGTAGATGTTGGAGGAGTTATTGAAGCTTGATTATTGGAGAAGCCGTATGTCTTGGAGGAGTACTTGAAGTCATCTTGTACTTGACGTTCCGCCTTGGTCGCTTGATGTACTAGCTCGATGAGGTTGGAGTAGGGTTGGAAGTCGGCGATCTTCTTGATGGGGTGATTGAGTCCATTCAAGAATCGTGCCATTGTTTGCGCATCATCTTCCTTGACATTGGCTCGAATCATGGCTATTTCCATTTCCTTGTAGTATTCTTCAACACTCTTTGTTCCTTGCTTGAGGAGTTGTAGCTTCTTGAAGAGATCACAGTTGTAGTAGGTGGGCACAAATCGTGCTCTCATGACATCCTTCATTTGATCCCAAGTGGTGATTGGAGGGTCACCTCTTGCTTCTCTGCGCTCAAGGACTTGTTCCCACCATATGAGCACATAGTCTTGGAACTCAAGTGATGCCATTGCGATCTTCTTCTCTTCCTCATAATTGTGCAAACGAAAGATTTTGTCGACCTTCAATGCCCATGAGAGATATTCTTCCGGATCATTGCTTCCATTGAACTTGGGCATTGTGAATTTGAGTTTTTCGTATCGTTGCTCTTCATCTTGATAGCGGTTGCGATATTGCTCTTGCCTTGGAAAGTCCTCGAATGCTTGTTCCTCATGATGTCGCTCTTGGTGTTGAGGAGGGTCTTGAAGCACTTTTTCCACTTGGTGTCGCTATTGTTGCACTTGAGGTTGAGGTGGAGCTTGACGAACTTGGGGAGGAGCTTGAGGAACTTGACGGTGCACACGTGGTTGATAGTTCCTCTCTTGTATTTCTTCTCAAAGAGCTTCCTCTTGATTCCACCGTTCGCGATTGCGGTTGGCGATGGCTCGACTTGATTCTTAAAGGGCACGTTCCGCCTCAATAGCTTGTGCTTCTCGTTGTTGTTGTTGAAGACGTTGAGCCTCGGCATCTTGTTTCTCTTGGTGTAGACGCGCTCGTTCTTCTTCTTCTTGATGATGAAGACGTTGTCGTTCTTGAGCTTGAGCAAAAGCGACTTGATTTTCTTGAGGACGATGGACTTGTTCATCAACTTGCTCTTGGGAATGTTTGTCGTGTAGTGGATCTCGAGATGCATGACGGTCTTGACGCGTGACTCGTCGAAGTATGGTCGATGACGGTGTACTTGAGCCGAAGGAGGTGTCGTCGGAGTGTCGACTTGAATGGCTCCGTCTTGAGTAGGAAGAAGTTGAAGAATGCCGGTTGACCAAGAAAGCTCGGATCTCGTCCATTCTTGCATCGTTCTCTTGCTTGTGCGCGTCGAGCTTGCTGTCGAAGTAGTCGCGTGTTCGTTGCTCGGAGAGTCATAAGTCGGTGGCGAGGTTGTCGATGCGGTCGTTCATAGCTTGTTGCTCTTGATGGAGCGCTCGTTGTGCACCAAAGAGGTGGCTCTTGGTGACGAAGGATGACATGTCGTCGTCTTGCTCGATGAAGAGTGGGTTGGTAGAGGAGCTTGGCCTATCCATCATAAGAAAGTGGTGGTGAGTAGGAAAATGAGAGAACAAAACCAAAGTTACCTTTTCCGAAGATTGTGGATGTAACAAGTACGATCCCACGTGATGTTACAATAGGGGAATTGGTACCGGGAATTGTTTCTCACACCTACAAGTAAATGGTCTATGGAGGAGCTTGGTTAGGAAAGACACAAATAATTCAAGCAAATGTTAGTCGAGATGTTGATAAAGTTGAGAAGATTCACAAATGGCAAATAAGACAAATAGATCAACCTCCCAATATAACACGAGGAACACACACACGGAAGATAAATGGGATCCGCACAACCAAGGAATGAGCTCGAAGATATCGAAACACGGGAAAAGCTCTTGTCGTACGGATACTAGAGAGACGCTAGCTTGATTGCACTAATGGGCTGGATACGCTAGTGCACCAACCTAATAGAGAATCTACTCGTCTCACTATCCCAAGTATGCATATGTATGTGGTGACCAAGATGATGCACAAATGCGAAGGCTCGATGCTATTGCTTATAAGCTCTTTGCTTCTCTTCTCCTTTGCTTAAAAGCTTTTTATCTCCTCTTTTTTTTCACTATGCCACGATGCTTGCTATGCGAGCCACACAACAAGATAACAAGTAGTAGATGCACGGGATGGACGGAACACTAAATGGTGCACTAAGACGTGGCCCGACAATACTCAACAAGCTAGTCTCGATGGGTAAGCTACACAAAATGGCTCAAAGCTATCAAGTTAATGGCAAGGGAGTACAAAGTGTCGTCGAGGTTACCGTCCTTGCTTACGGTCGAAGATGATCTTGTCGAAGTCAAAGTGTTGTCCGAGTCGATGATTGGTGGCGATGATGTCACCAAGTTGCGCCTAAGTAGCCGAAACACCTTAGGACACAAGAGAAATCGCAACCGAACACTCAACAAACACGTGGAATGGTGGGGAAGAACACGAGGGATGGTGGTGAAACAAAAAGAAGAAAAACAGAAAATGGCCGAAGTTTCTGGATGGCCCGTGCGCACGGGGTGAGTGAGGCCCGTGTGCACGGGGTCCCGATGGCCCGTGTGCACGGGGTCTCCCGAGAGCGGATGAACTTCTGTGATTTCGTGGGGATTGCAAATTTTTGGCCAAATTCCAGTGGGGGATGGGTGGGGGTGATGGTGGAGGGGTAGATCCACTTGTCAAACACCAAATTCGTGGATCAAATCAACCAAATCTCACAAGATCAACAAATTGCAAGAAAATTTTTTGGGGCTATTTTTGGTGGGGATTTTTGGATTAGGACGAAAAACAACAAAATCAAGCTAGAAAGTGGAAGGTAGGGACTCCAAGATGTGAATCAACGTGGCTCATGATACCATATGATGTAGGGTAGAACCCTAGGAAGGACCTTTTCACACTTGGAGGGGCAAAATGGAGATAAATCACAAGAACACAAAGAGACAATCACTCCAACAATTCCCGATTACACATCCACTAGAGTAACAACACAAGATCCACAAGTCTCAAACACAATCAAAGGAAAGAGAAAATGGCAAAGTTCATCCCAAATCCAAAGGAAGAGGGGTCTTGGTGGTAGTCTTCTCCCAATGGAGGTCTTGAAATCCTCAAGGATTCTTCCCTAATGGGGTCTTGATCCTCAAAGAGGGAAGGTAATGGAGCAAAGCTCACCAAGATATCACCCAATACTTTGCTAACCCTAAACATGGCCCTAAGTACGAACTATATAGGCTTGGGGTCGAAGGAGACGAAGGGGAGTCAGAGATCCAATCTCAGCCGGCCATCCTGGGAGGCCCGTGCGCACGGGGTAAGTTGGGCCTGTGCGCAGGGGGTCCCGTGGGCACGGTACAAGCCCGCGCGCACGGGGTGCTCCAGCGCCCGGTTCCTGTGTAGCCCGTGGGCACGGGGTCTCTGGGGCCCGTGCGCACGGGGTCACCTGGGACATGCTGTTTTGCGGCTGCTGCACTCCTTCTTGATCCTTATGGCCTTGGGGTGGTTCTCCTTCTCCTTGGGGATGCTCCTGAGCTCCTTGGTGATGTTCCACTTCATACCTAAGGATGCATAACATATTTTGGTGAGGTAGTATACATGTTCCATTTGTGTCCATATGCAAGTCTAGTAGGAAGGAGTTCACCTCGGTTTCCAAAGCACGTGCTCTAGCTCTTGTCATGGGTCCTTGTGGGGGTGGATGTGTTGATGTAGAGTCCATGGGGATGATGGAAGGATGCTCCACATCAGGGAGCAATCAACTTGTCTTCATCAACACAACGCAATCAAGAAAGGTGGTCCATCTTGAGGAGGACAAGATTGTCATCATCTAGCTCAAGTGGACTATGCGCAAGGCAAAGGTTTGCCCTTGACAGGTTTTCTATTTTACCGGTCTCATGGTGGTAGTTTGGAGACCGGGTTACATGATCGATTGTCGTACTAGGGGGGCTCTCAAGTGAGTAGCTTGATCATATCGTTCGTAGAGAGCTCAAACCATTGCATCCTTGCATCATCTTTATTGGTTCTTGTTTGGTTTTTCTCCTTGTGAGATTTGGAGCTTTTGGTCATCTTCATGCCAAGCTCGAGTTCATCGAAAATAGAGTTCACATGCATCTTCTCTGATGTTTTCGATGTTGGAGGTTATGTCGGTTCTTCTATGATGGAGGGTTCACTCCTATACATCTTAGGCATACCTCCCATGCCTCTTCTTACTATAACCAACAAGCTGTTTTGATGCTACTCGTCTTCCTCTATCCAACAAGCCTGAGTTTGCTCAATTCGGAGTTCATTTGCAGAAGTTGTGGCAGTTTAGGCTTTATTGCATCCTCTGTTTTATCTGTTGTGTTCCTGAAAGCCTCAAGCGGTAGTACTGCCCTCTCAAGCGGCAGTACCGTGTCCCTGTGCCACGCGTAGTACTGCTGCTTCTGGGGATGCATTTTTTCGTGTCGGTTTTCGTGGTAGTAGAGCGGTAGTACCTCTTATAAGCGGTAAGCAGTACTATCTCTCCACACGAGCGGTAGTACCTCTTATAAGCAGCAAGCGGTACTACCTCTTATAAGCGGTAAGGGGTACTACCTCTCCACCCGAGTGGTACTACCTCTCCGGGCGGTACTACCTTTCCCTAGAGTGGTACTACCTCTCGGGCAGAACTACAACTCGTGTTTTTCTCTCTTGTTGGGCTGTTTTGACCATGCTAAGTGGTGGTACCGCTCCTCCGAGCGGTAGTACCGTTTGTGCGTGACCTGAGTGCATATCGGTTGGATTCGGGGGTGCCTATAAAAGGGGGTCTTCCTCCCCAATGAACCTTATACCTTTAGCTCGTGTTCTTCCCCCATTGTTGACTTTCTTGGAGCTTGCTATCTCTCAATCCCTCCATGGATTCTTTCTAGTTTTTGGGGGAAAAGAGAGAAGAGATCTAGATCCACATTTCCACCAATCAGTTTCTCCTTTATGTGAGGGGAACCCGTTGGATCTAGATCTTGGAGTTCTTGGTGTTCTCCTTCTTGTTCTTCCTCTCATTTTCCTCCATAGCTTTTGTTGCTTTGGTGGGATTTGAGAGTGAGGGACTGGGGCACTCCGTGTGCCCTTGCCATTGCATTAGTTGCATCGGTTTGAGTTCTCCAAAGTATCCCACAGTGATACATGGAAGTGAAAAGTTGAGAAGCTTATTACTCTTGGGTGCTTGACTTGAGCTTGTTCCTCTTGAGTGCCTTGGTGCCCTAGATGGTTGGTGGTGTTCGGAGCTCCATCATTGTGGTGTAAAGCTTCGGGCAAGCATTAGGGTCTCCAATTTGGTTGTGGAGATCGCCCCGAGCAATTTGACGGGTTCCGGTGACCGCTCCCAAGGGTTGCCAAAGTGTATGGGTTCGGTGACCGCCCCCAAGGGTTGCCATTTGTACGGGTTCGGTGATCACCCTCAAGGGTCCTGTTGGAGATATAACTCTGAGGTATGACCCGCCAGGAGGGGCTGGGTAACAGTAATGGCGGTTTAACATGAAGAAAGTTCAAGAAGACCCAAGAAGTATGAACATAGCGGCTCATGGAGACAGGCCAGTTGAAGGCCCAAGGCCAGGGCCTGTGAACCACCAAAGATAGAGTTGCTCCGTAAGGCGTGAGTAGTTAGAAACCGAGCCGGTCACATTGTGTGAATCAGCCGGGACTCTGTAAGCCGCCAGGTCCCAACCTGTGTATATAAAGGTGAGACCCGGTGGCGAATTAAATGAAAAAAGAAACAAGCAATCGAGAACTAGATCAAGCGTATTTGCTTCCTTGTAATCAAGACCCAAGCAATACAACTAGAAGCAGGAGTAGGCTTTTACCTCCACCGCGAGGGGCCAAACTTGGGTAAACTCTTTGTGTCCTTTGTCTCGTTCAACCCCTTCAAGCTAACCTAGTTGTGATGGATCCACACCTAAGTCCTTTCACTAGGACATCTACCATGACAAAACCACGACAGTTGGCGCCCAGGCGACTTATCCCTTAGTATAATCACGATTTCTTGCATTGTGCGAGGGCGTGAGAGATTACGGTGGCCCTAGTGGCTTCTTGGGGAGCATTGTGTCTCCACACCGCTCTAAACGGAGATTAGCATCCGCAAGGGTGTGAACTTCAGGATACATCATCGTCTCCGCGTGCCTCGGTTATCTTTTACCCGAGCCCTTTACTTATGCACTTTACTTTGTGATAGCCATATTGTTTCTTGTCATATATCTTGATATCACCTATTAGTTTATCTTGCTTAGCATAAGTTGTTGGTGCACATAGGTGAGCCTAGTTGTTGTAGGTTTTGTGCTTGAAAAATTAACCGCTAGGTTTATTTCGCATTTGTTCAAGCCTAAACTATAATTATTTTAAAGCGCCTATTCACCCCCTCTAGGCAACATCCACGATCTTCCAATTGGTATCAGAGCCTCATCTCTCTTTATTAGGCTTAACCGCCTAGAGAGTAAATATGTCGACTAGGGGATTAGGATTCTATGACACTCTTAGTTTCGATGGCACAAATTTTGATGTTTGGGTAATTTGCATGCTTAATCTCTTTAGGGTCATGGACCCAAATTTAGAGTGAATTGTAGATATGGGTTTTTCTCCTCGAAAGGATCCCCAAATATTATCTTTAGAGGATGAGAAAAACTCTTATCTCAATGCTCAAGCTTATACTATGCTTTTGGATGCTTTGAGCAATCTAGTTATATTTCAACTCATGCCATTCCGGGATGCTCATGAGTTGTGGAAAAAGCTTCAAGATAAATATGGCGTGTCCAAGATTTGTGGGGATGATTGTTCTCCCTCCACCTCCAGCCGTGTTGCCTTCTCAGCTTCTTCTACTTCATCTACATGTGGATTGCCACAAGGTAATGCTATGGTGAGTAGTGTTGGTCATTGCAATGATGATAGTGTGCTTTTTCTTGATGATCCTTCATCCCCATCTTATTGCAATGGTCCTTCTTTGGAATTTAACAGTTCGAGAACCTTACATGTTTCACATGCTTGTGTTCATAGTCCTTGCATATCATTTAGAAATTGCTTGTTCAAATCTCATGATGATATGCTTGCTATGTCTTGTTGCCATGATAAGAATGTATCTATTTCCTCGAGTTGTTGTGCTAACAATGTAGAGGAAACTCAACACTCCTTGGAACAAGATTTGGTCTTGAATGGTGCTTCAAGGGATCCTACATCATCATCTATTGTTTCTCACTTTTGCCTTATGGCTAAGGCTTTGAAGGTATCTCCTACTTTGAATCCCAATATATCTTGTGATGATGATGTGGATGTTGATAAGAATGATGATGATGATGATGATAATGATGAGGAGAATGATAATGTTGCCTCCTTAAAAAATAAGGGGGAAATGATTTTTAAAGCTCTTCACAAGAATAAAATTTCTCATTCAAACTTCATGGAAATCATGTCTATTGCCATTGAAGGCAAGAAATACATTGAGGAGTTGGAATCTCATCTCGAGGAGGATGAGGTCACCATTGATAAAATGGATGGTCATGAGCGTGATTACGCTAATGAGATTGCGGACCTCTCTCAAGCTCTTGAACTTGAACAAACCACCAAGGAATCTCTTGAGGAGACTTTTGCTCTAGAATTATCTAGAGTGAGGGAATCTCGTGATAGAGCTCTTGAGGTGGCCAATGATTTTGAAACTAAAAATGAGAAGCTTGAAGTTGCGCATTCCAAACTCCTTGAGGACTTTGGGAACCTAAAAAATGGCTCAAGGGTCATTAAGAGTGAGCTCATCAAACCCACCGAGTCTCATGCTCAACTTAAAGCTTCATATTTAAAAGAGCTTGCAAAGTTGCCTTCTCCTCTTGTTGTTAATGATGATACTTGTGCTACTAACTCTATTTCTTGTGAATCATCCATATTAAAGGAGAATATTGAGCTAAGGGATCAACTTGAGTTGCTATCTAGCAATTATGGGAAATGAAGGAAGTCATGAAAATCTTTCTAGCTCTCATGATGATCTTCTTGTATCCCATAATGTGCTAAAAATAGCTCATGAGGCTATGATTGCTAAGGTAACATCTAGTGAGCCTCATGTGGACATTAGCACTACTTTTAGTCAATATGCTATCTTGCCATGTGTTAGTCCTCGTAATTCATCTACTCATAACATTGCTACATCTTGTGATGAATTGCTTTCCTTGCCTCGTTGCTCTAACAATGATGCCTACACTTCCTCCAGTACTTGTGTTGATACTAACCAGGTAGAGGAAATCAAAGAGCTGAAGGCCCAAGTTAATTCATTGAAGAAAGACTTGGAAATGTGTCATGAAGGGAAGTCCACACTCAACAATATCTTGAGTGTGCAATAATCCCCCAATTACAAAAGTGGACTTGGATTCAACTCCAATAAGAAGAACAAGTCCAAGATGAACAAGAAGAAGGGCCAAGAACAAGTCAAGAACTCGGCCAAGATTGTTTGCTTCAAGTGCAAAATTGAAGGGCATCATGTTAGATCTTGCCCATTGAATAATAAGCCCATTAGTGACAAGCAACAGGGGAAGTGGCCACAAGTTCACTCTCATGCTCAACCTCAAGTTGAAGAAAGGCCTCTTCCCAAGAAAACTCAAGCTAATACTTCTCAAGTTGAGAAATCAAGTGAGAAGGAAGTGAAGAGTAGACGTTGCTACCTATGTCGTGAGAAAGGTCACCTTGCTTCTTCATGCACTAGTGGTAACTTATCCAACCCAATTATTATTGATGATATCTATTCTCTTAGGAAGGATAAGGTTGGAAATGTGTTTGCCAAGTTTGTTGGTACTCAAAGTGGTTTCAAGCAAAGAATCATTTGGGTTGCGAAGCCTATTGTGACTAACCTATTAGGACCCAACTTGGTTGGGGACCAACAATCTCAAACTTGATTAATAGGTTTACATTGAAAGTTACTTGCCCCTTAGCATGTTATGGTTTTGTACCTTGCATGTGTATGTATATGTTGTGCTTCCAATTTGCTTATTAAGTAATCAAGTATGTGTATGTTGGTTTGCACATCATGTACGTTTGAGTCTTGTGTTGAGCCTTTTTGCATCTTATTTGTATGTTTTTGGCTCTTGTGAGAGATTAATGGAACATTCCATTTTGGGGGAGTGATGTGCTTTGTGCACCTCACAATCTTATAAATGTGTGTACATGAGAAATACCATCTAGTATTGATATTTCAAGATTATCTAGTTGCTATGTGGTATGTCTTCTCATGAGAAATTCAACTTCTAATAGTCCATTAATTATCTCTTGTTGGATCCTCTTATTGCCTTTTGTTAAGTTTTCCTTGGTATCCCACTATGGGGGAGTAATATGCTATGTGCATATTACAATCCTAGAAAATGCGTACATTTGAGATATTGTCACCTAGAGTTGATGTCATGGAACATTCGCGACATATGTCCTAGTGTGAGAACTTAGTCGTGGAGCCATCGCAACTAGGTAGCTTAAAGGGGTTAAATGGGACAAAGTACACAGGAGTTTATACTGGTTCGACCCCTTGTAGTGAAGGTAAAGGCCTAATCCAATTTGAGGTGGTATTGCTTATGTCTCGATTACTAGGGAGCGAATACGCTTCACCTAGCTTTCGATCTCTTGTTTCTTGCCTTGAACCGCCGTCGGGTCGTCCCTTTATATACACAGGTTGACGCCCAGCGGCTCACGGAGTCCCAACCGGCTCATAGACAACGTGTCCGGCTCGGTGACTAAATATAATTGCATAATATAAGTCATACACATATGGCGGTTTACCCCTATGGGCCTTAAGTCACCCTTGGGCCTTGGGCCCTTGCCTATGAATGATCATCTTCAATATCTTCATGGGCTTCGTATTGATGAACTGCCATAGGTATAACCCGGCCCCTCCTGGGCGGGTCATACCTAATAGTCATATCCCCAACATTAGGCCCCAGATTGATTTGAACTTGTTCATGTCAATCTTCAACACTTAGAAAAATCCTTCCTTCCTTATTCCTGTGAGATCTCATAACCCGCCATGACGTCATCTCCTGGGATTGCGATAACCTGCCGTGACATCACCTATCATTAATATTACACAATACCCAATATATCTTAACAGATCCTTATCCTTAATAACCATCCCAAAAATCAAGGTGTCCGAGCAGCTGGATAATCATTCTTTGGCCTCCTCGTTTTCCGTGCTCACCTGTTACCCTTCTCCTTCTAAATAGGGTCAAACACCCTCCTTTCATTCCCCCCCTTTTCCTTCTCGTCTTCTTCTTCCTCTCGCGACTCCTCTGTCGCCTCGAGCCTCACCGCCGCTGTCCTCCGACCACTGCACCAACTCAGGCCGCTGCATCAACCTGACTGGTCCAGAAAACGCCGACGCTCCACCATAGCCCATGTGCATCTGTAAGTGTTCATCTCCCTATGCGTCAGGTCTGCATTAGTGTTAGCCTTGTTCTTCGGTGTTCTTCGCTTTCTTCTTCAACCCTGGTAGCTTCTGATCCAAATATAGTATAGAACTCGTGCGGTAACAGTTTAGCCTTTTGTTTAATATTAACATACTTTTTCCTTCATAAAAGATCTCATCGGAGCACACGAACTCTTCTGCCGCCGCTTTAGGTTTAGAACTTACTGCATTTTCTGAACTGCCACATATCCAAAATTATAGTTTCAGTCTATGAAATCTGTTTGTCCATCACTTAGCGAAATTTTTCTTGTTGTCATGGAGGCTTACATCACCAGTCATAGCTAGTCATGTGTCATTAGTCCCCTTTTAAGCCGCCATTCTAAATATGTACTGTAGTGTTTTACCTCCGGCTTAATGAATCAACTTAAACCAGCAAACTATTCTTTCTTTTAGGCTTCTTTCTTCACAATGCCGCCGAAGACATCCACTTTATGTAACTGGGTTCCCTCCATTGTCATTGAGGACACGCTCAAAGACATTGTCAAAACCGTATATTTACCAAAAAAAAACTATCATGCATGATCACGCCCCAAATCCAGAAGAAGAAAGACCTCAGCCAAAGGATGATGAGGTCATTGTTTTTACTGACCACATGAATTGGGGCTTCTCACCGCCCGGTTCTAAATTTTTCCGAGATGTTCTGCACTTCTTTGAGCTTCATCCTCAAGACATCGGACCGAACTCCGTGTCAAACATCTGCAACTTTCAAGTTTTCTGCGAAGTATACCTTCACGAGGAGCCCAATGTTGAACTGTTTAGGGAATATTTATATCTAAACCACCAAAACGAGTTTACGAACGGACCTAGCTTGGAATTTGGCGGAATATCAATTCAACGAAGAAGAGATGCTATTTTCCCTTATGCTCGCTTGCCGAGTCACCCCAAAGATTGGAAGCAGACATGGTTTTATTGCAAAGATACCTCTCCGGCTAACAAGAACCCACTGCCAGGCTATCGTGCCCAGCGTCTTGACTCAAAACATCATCTTCCTGAGAAGCTTACCGCTACTGAACATAAAAAAGCTCGCCCCCACCATTGCAAAGGTCAAAGATCTGCTGGGAAACGGTTTAACTGGCATTGACTTGGTTTGATGCTGGGTTGCTTGGCAGATCATACCCTTGTTCGGGAACGTAGCAAAAATTCAAAATTTTCCTACGAGTCACCAAGATCTATCTATGGAGATACTAGCAACGAGAGAGAGGGGAGTGCATCTACATACCCTTGTAGATCGCTAAGCGGAAGCATTCAAGTGAACGGGGTTGATGGAGTCATACTCGTCGTGATCCAAATCACCGATGATCCTAGCGCCGAACGGACGGCACCTCTGCGTTCAACACACATACGGTTGGGAGAGACATCTCCTCCTTCTTGATCCAGCAAGGGGAGGAGAGGTTGATGGAGATCCAGCAGCACGACGACGTGGTGGTGGAAGTAGCGGGATCCCTGCAGGGCTTTGCCAAGCGCAAACGGGGAGGAAGAGGTGTCACGGGAGAGAGGGAGGCGCCAGGGAATCAGGTGCGGCTGCCCTCCCTCCCCTCCACTATATATAAGGGCCTAGGGGGGGCGCCGTCCCCTTGTAGATCCCATCTAGGGAGGGGGGCGGCGGGCCTAGGGGTGGCTTGGCCTCCAAGACAGGTGGAGGTGTCCCCACCCCTTAGGGTTTCTAACCCTAGGCGCATGGGAGGCCCAAGGGGGGGGGGGCGCACCAGCCCACGAGGGGCTAGTTCCCATGCCCCCTCATCCTATGGGGCCCTCGGGGATAGGTGGCCCCACCCGCTGGACCCCCGGGACCCTTCCGGTGGTCCCGGTACAATACCGATGACCCCCAAAACTTTCCCGATGGCCGAAACTGGACTTCCTATATATAAATCTTTACCTCCGGACCACTCCGGAACTCCTCGTGACGTCCGGGATCTCATTTGGGACTCCGAACAACATTCGGGTTACCGCATACTATTATCTCTACAACCCTAGTGTCACGGAACCTTAAGTGTGTAGACCCTACGGGTTCGGGAACCATGCAGACATGATCGAGATAACTCTCCGGCCAATAACCAACCGCGGGATTTGGATACCCATGTTGGCTCCCACATGTTCCACGATGATCTCATCGGATGAACCGCGATGTCGAGGATTCAATCAATCCCGTATAGAATTCCCTTTGTCTAGAGGTATTGTACTTGCCCGAGATTCGATTGTTGGTATGCCGATACCTTGTTCAATCTCGTTACCGGCAAGTCTCTTTACTCGTTACGTAACACATCATCCCGTGATCAACCCCTTGGTCACATTGTGCACATTATGATGATGTCCTACCGAGTGGGCCCAGAGATACCTCTCCGTTACACGGAGTGACAAATCCCAGTCTCGATTCGTGCCAACCCAACAGACACTTTCGGAGATACCCGTAGTGCACCTTTATAGCCACCCAGTTACGTTGTGATGTTTGGTACACCCAAAGCATTCCTACGGTATCCGGGAGTTGCACAATCTCATGGTCTAAGGAAATGATACTTGACATTAGAAAAGCTTTAGCATACGAACTACACGATCTTTGTGCTAGGCTTAGGATTGGGTCTTGTCCATCACATCATTCTCCTAATGATGTGATCCCGTTATCAACGACATCCAATGTCCATGGTCAGGAAACCGTAACCATCTATTGATCAACGAGCTAGTCAACTAGAGGCTTACTAGGGACATGGTGTTGTCTATGTACCCACACATGTATCTGAGTTTCCTATCAATACAATTATAGCATGGATAATAAACGATTATCATGAACAAGGAAATATAATAATAATAACTAATTTATTATTGCCTCTAGGGCATATTTCCAACAGTCTCCCACTTGCACTAGAGTCAATAATCTAGTTCACATCGCCATGTGATTAACATTGACAGGTCACATCACCATGTGACCAACATCCAAAGAGTTTACTAGTGTCACTAAACTAGTTCACATCACCATGTGATTAAGACTCAATGAGTTCTGGGGTTTGATCATGTTTTGCTTGTGAGAGAGGTTTTAGTCAACGGGTCTGCAACATTCAGATCCGTATGTATTTCGCAATTCTCTATGTCATATTGTAAATGCTGCTTCCACTCTCCACTTGGAGCTATTCCAAATGGTTGCTCCACTATATGTATCCGGTTTGCTACTCAGAGTCATTCGAATAGGTGTTAAAGCTTGCATCGACGTAACCCTTTACGCCGAACTCTTTATCACCTCCATAATCGAGAAACATGTCCTTATTTACTCCAAGGACAATTTTGACCGCTGTCCAATGATCCATTCCTGGATCATTCTTGTACCCCTTGACTGACTCATGGCAAGGCACACTTCCGGTGCGGTACACAGCATAGCATACTATAGAGCCTACGTCTGAAGCATAGGGGACGACCTTCGTCCTTTCTCTCTCTTCTGCCGTGGTCGAGCTTTAACTCTTAACTTCATACCTTACAACTCAGGCAAGAACTCCTTCTTTGACTGATCCATCTTGAACACCTTCAAGATCATGTCAAGGTATGTGCTCATTTGAAAGTACCATTTAGCGTTTTTGATCTATCCTCATAGATCTTGATGCTCAATGTTCAAGCAGCTTATTCCAGGTTTTCTATTGAAAAACACTTTTCAAATAACCCTATATGCTTTCCAGAAATTCTACATCATTTCTGATCAACAATATGTCAACAACATATACTCATCAGAAATTCTATAGTGCTCCCACTCACTTCTTTGGAAATACAAGTTTCTCATAAACTTTGTATAAACCCAAAATCTTTGATCATCTCATCAAAGCGTACATTCCAACTCCGAGATGCTTACTCCAGTCCTTAGAAGGATTGCTAGAGCTTTGCATACTTGTTAGCGTCTTTCAGGATTGACAAAACCTTCTGGTTGTATCACATACGACCTTTCCTCAAGGATATCATCGAGGAAACAATGTTTTGACATCCTATCTGCAAGATTTCATAAATCATGCAGTAATTGCTAATATAATTCCAATAGACTCTTAGCATCGCTACGAGTGAGAAAGTCTCATCGTAGTCAACTCCTTGAACTTGTCGGAAAACATCTTAACGACAAGTCGAGCTTTCTTAATAGTGATACTTACCATCATTGTCTGTCTTACTCTTAAAATCCATCTGACCCAACAGCCTTACGACCATCAAGTATTTCTTCCAAAGTCATGGATCCTCTCTCGGATTTTATGGCCTAGAGCCATTCGTCGGAATCCGGGCCCACCATCGCTTCTCCATAGCTCGTAGGTTCATTGTTGTCTAGCAACATGACCTCTAAGACAGGATTGCGTACCACTCTGAAGTAGTACGCGTCCTTGTTGACCTACGAGGTTCGGTAGTGACTTGATCCGAAGCATCATGATCACTATCATCAGCTTCCACTTCAATTGGTGTAGGTGCCACATGAACAACTTCTTGTGCCCTGCTACACACTGGTTGAAGTGGTGGTTCAATAACCTCATCAAGTCTCCACCATCCTCCCACTCAATTCTTTCGAGAGAAAGTTTTCCTCGAGAAAGGACCTGTTTCTAGAAACAATTACTTTTGCTTCCGGATCTGAGATAGGAGGTATACCCAACTGTTTTGGGTGTCCTATGAAGATGCATTTTATCCGCTTTGGGTTCGAGCTTATCAACCTGAAACTTTTTCACATAAGCGTCGCAGCCCCAAACTTTAAGAAACGACAACTTAGGTTTCTCCAAACCATAGTTCAAACGGTGTCGTCTCAACGGAATTACGTGGTGCCCTATTAAAGTGAGTGCGGTTGTCTCTAATGCCTAACCCATGAACGATAGTGGTAATTCGATAAGAGACATCATGGTACGCACCATATCCAATAGGGTGCAACTATGATGTTCGGACACACCATCACACTATGGTGTTCCAGGCGGTATTAATTGTGAAACAATTTCCACAATGTCTTAATTGCGTGCCAAAGCTCGTAACTCAGATACTCATCTCTATGATCATATCATAGACATTTTATCCTCTTGTCACAATGATCTTCAACTTCACTCTGAAATTACTTGAACCATTCAATAATTCAGACTTGTGTTTCATCAAGTAAATATACTCAACATCTACTCGAATCATCTGTGAAGTAAGAACATAACGATATTCACTGCATGCCTCAGCACTCATTGGACTGCACACATCAAAATGTATTACTTCCAACAAGTTGCTTTCTTGTTCCATCTTACTGAAAACGAGGCTTTTCAGTCATCTTGCCCATATGGTATGATTTGCATGTCTCAAGTGATTCAAAATCAAGTGAGTCCAAACGATCCATCTACATGGAGTTTCTTCATGCGTATACACCAATAGACATGGTTCGCATGTCTCAAACTTTTCAAAAACGAGTGAGTCCAAAGATCCATCAACATGGAGCTTCTTCGTGCGTTTTATACCAATATGACTTACATGGCAGTGCCACAAGTAAGTGGTACTATCATTACTATCTTATATCTTTTGGCATGAAAATGTGTATCACTACGATCGAGATTCAATAAACCATTCCTTTTAGGTGCAAGACCATTGAAGGTATTATTCAAATAAATAGAGTAACCATTATTCTCCTTAAATGAATAACCGTATTGCGATAGACATAATCCAATCATGTCTATGCTCAACGCAAACACCAAATAACAATTATTTAGGTTTAACACCAATCTCGATGGTAGAGGGAGCGTGCGATGCTTGATCACATCAACCTTGGAAACACTTCCAACACATATCGTCAGCTCACCTTTAGCTAGTCTCCGTTTATTCCGTAGCTTTTATTTCGAGTTACTAACACTTAGCAACCGAACCGGTATCTAATACCCTGGTGCTACTAGGAGTACTAGTAAAGTACACATTAACATAATGTATATCCAATATACTTCTATCGACCTTGCCAGCCTTCTCATCTACCAAGTATCTAGGGTAATCCTGCTCCAGTGGCTTTTCCCCTTATTACAGAAGCACTTAGTCTTGAGTTTGGGTTCAACCTTGGGTTTCTCCACTAGAGCAGCAACTAATTTACCGTTTCATGAAGTATCCCTTCTTTCCCTTGCCCTTCTTGAAACTAGTGGTTTCACCAACCATCAACAATTGATGCTCCTTCTTGATTTCGACTTTCGCGGTGTCAAACATCGCGAATATCTCAAGGATCATCATATCTATCCCTGATATGTTATAGTTCATCACGAAGCTCTAGTAGCTTGGTGGCAATGTCTTTGGAGAAACATCACTATCTCACTGGAAGATTAACTCCCACTCGATTCAAGTGATTGTTGTACCTAGACAATCTGAGTACAAGCTCAACGATTGAGATCTTCTCCCTTACTTTGTAGGCTAGAAAACTCGTCGGAGGTCTCATACCTCTTGACGTGGGCACGAGCCTGAAATCCCAATTTCAGCTCTTGGAACATCTCACATGTTCCGCGACATTTCAAAAATGTCTTTTGGTGCCTCAATTCTAAACCATTTAACATTACCGAACTATCATGTAGTCATCAAAACGTGTATGTCAGATGTTCGCAACATCCACAGACCACGTTCGAGGTCCAGCACACCGAGCGGTGCATTAAGGACATGAGCTTTCTACTGTCCGCATAATTGCTACTGTCAACTTTCAACTAAATTTTCTCTAGGAACATATCTAAAATAGTAGAACTAAAGCGCGAGCTATGACATAATTTGCAAAGGGCTTTTGACTACGTTCAGGATAATTAAGTTCATCTAATGAACTCCCACTCAGATAGACATCCCTCTAGTCATCTAAGTGATTACATGATCCGAGTCAACTAGGCCGTGTCCGATCATCACGTGAGACGGACTAGTCATCATCGGTGAACATCTTCATGTTGATCATATCTACTATACGACTCATGCTCGACCTTTCGGTTTCTTGTGTTCCGAGGCCATGTCTGTACATGCTAGGCTCGTCAAGTTAACCTAAGTGTTTCGCGTGTGTAAATCTGGCTTACACCCGTTGTATGTGAACGTTAGAATTTATCACACCCGATCATCACGTGGTGCTTCGAAACGACGAACTTTCGCAACGGTGCACAGTTAGGGGGAACACTTTCTTGAAATTTTAATGAGGGATCATCTTATTTACTACCGTCGTTCTAAGCAAATAAGATGCATAAACATGATAAACATCACATGCAATCAAAAAGTGACATGATATGGCCAATATCATTTTGCTCCTTTTGATCTCCATCTTCGGGGCTCCACGATCATCATCGTCACCGACATGACAACATGATCTCCATCATCATGATCTCCATCATCGTGTCTTCATGAAGTTGTCTCGCCAACTATTACTTCTACTACTATGGCTACCGGTTAGCAATAAAGTAAAGTAATTACATGGCGTTGTTCAATGACACGCAGGTCATACAATAAATTAAGACAACTCCTATGGCTCCTGCCGGTTGTCATACTCATCGACATGCAAGTCGTGATTCCTATTACAAGAACATGATCAATCTCATACATCACATATCATTCATCACATTCTTTTTGGCCATATCACATCACATAGCATACCCTGCAAAAACAAGTTAGACGTCCTCTAATTGTTGTTTGCATGTTTTACGTGGCTGCTATGGGTTTCTAGCAAGAACGTTTCTTACCTACGCAAAACCACAACGTGATATGTCAATTGCTATTTACCCTTCATAAGGACCCTTTTCATCGAATCCGATCCGACTAAAGTGGGAGAGACTGGCACCCGCTAGCCACCTTATGCAACAAGTGCATGTCAGTCGGTGGAACCTGTCTCACGTAAGTGTACGTGTAAGGTCGGTCCGGGCCGCTTCATCCCACAATACCGTCGAAACAAGATTGGACTAGTAACGGTAAGCATATTGAACAAAATCAACGCCCACAACTACTTTGTGTTCTACTCGTGCAAAGAATCTACGCAATAGACCTAGCTCATGATGCCACTGTTGGGGAACGTAGCAGAAATTCAAAATTTTCCTACGAGTCACCAAGATCTATCTATGGAGAGACTAGCAACGAGAGAGAGGGGAGTGCATCTACATACCCTTGTAGATTGCTAAGCGGAAGCGTTCAAGTGAACGGGGTTGAAGGAGTCGTACTCGTCGTGATCCAAATCACCGATGATCCTAGCGCCGAACGGACGGCACCTCCGCGTTCAACACACATACGGTTGGGAGAGACATCTCCTCCTTCTTGATCCAGCAAGGGGAGGAGAGGTTGATGGAGATCCAGCAGCACGACGGCGTGGTGGTGGAAGTAGCGGGATCCCGGCAGGGCTTCGCCAAGCGCAAGCGGGGAGGAAGAGGTGTCACGGGAGAGAGGGAGGCGCCAGGGACTCAGGTGCGGCTGCCCTCCCTCCCCTCCACTATATATAGGGGCCTAGGGGGGGCGGCGGCCCCTTCTAGATCCCATCTAGGGAGGGAGGCGGCGGCCCTAGGGGTGGCTTGGCCTCCAAGACAGGTGGAGGCGCCCCCACCCCTTAGGGTTTCTAACCCTAGGCGCATGGGAGGCCCAAGGGGGGGCGCACCAGCCCACCAGGGGCTGGTTCCCACGCCCCCTCAGCCTATGGGGCCCTCCGGGATAGGTGGCCCCACCCGGTGGACCCTCGGGATCCTTCCGGTGGTCCCGGTAAATCCCGATGACCCCCGAAACTTTCCCGGTGGCTGAGACTGGAGTTCCTATATATAAATCTTTACCTCCGGACCACTCCGGAACTCCTCGTGACGTCCGGGATCTCATCCGAAACTCCAACAACATTCGGGTTACCGCATACTATTATCTCTACAACCCTAGTGTCACCGAACCTTAAGTGTGTAGACCCTACGGGTTCGGGAACCATGCAGACATGACCGAGACAACTCTCCGGTCCAATAACCAACAGCGGGATCTGGATACCCATGTTGGCTCCCACATGTTCCATGATGATCTCATCGGATGAACCACGATGTCAAGGACTCAATCAATCCCGTATACAATTCCCTTTGTCTAGCGGTGTAGTACTTGCCCGAGATTCGATCGTCGGTATGCCGATACCTTGTTCAATCTCGTTACCGGCAAGTCTCTTTACTCGTTCCGTAACACATCATCCCGTGATCAACCCCTTGGTCACATTGTGCACATTATGATGATGTCCTACCGAGTGGGCCCAGAGATACCTCTCCGTCACCGGAGTGACAAATCCCAGTCTCGATTCGTGCCAACCCAACAGACACTTTCGGAGATACCCGTAGTGCACCTTTATAGCCACCCAGTTACGTTGTGATGTTTGGTACACCCAAAGCATTCCTACGGTATCCGGGAGTTGCACAATCTCATGGTCTAAGGAAATGATACTTGACATTAGAAAAGCTTTAGCATACGAACTACACGATCTTTGTGCTAGGCTTAGGATTGGGTCTTGTCCATCACAACATTCTCCTAATGATGTGATCCCGTTATCAACGACATCCAATGTCCATTGTCAGGAAACCGTAACCATCTATTGATCAACGAGGTAGTCAACTAGAGGCTTACTAGGGACATGGTGTTGTCTATGTACCCACACATGTATCTGAGTTTCCTATCAATACAATTATAGCATGGATAATAAACGATTATCATGAACAAGGAAATATAATAATAATAACTAATTTATTATTGCCTCTAGGGCATATTTCCAACAACCCTTGAGTCACCGATCCGGCTTAATGTGTACTTACATGGGTGGTAAAAAGGATCCACTACGCCACAGCTCCATGCGTTTAACTGATGATGCCATCAATGAAATGACAAAGAGCCTTTCGAATGAAGATCCAGAAGACTACATCAAAGTGGGTATGAACCCTTTCTGCAAACTTAACCCGCCACCAGATGTGAGTCTTTAAATTACTTGCTTTTAGCTTCATCATTCAAATACTCTATTAACTCAACTTTGATGACTTTCACAGGCTGACTCTGATTTTTGGAAGAAGAAATACGACCACGAAGCTGCCAAAAAGGCCTGGGCTGCCAAGAAAGCCGCCAAGAAGAATAAGAAGAAATCAAGTACTTCTGAGCTGTTTGAACTGAACGACAGCTCTGAGTCGGAGGTAGCTCTTGATTCCCTTGGCTCCTTTTTCAACTATCTTATTGACATGGATTATCATCATGATGACACGGGGGCCAGTCAAGGAATTGAGGAAGAGGTAACTGTCATTTCCTTCGACTCCGAGCCTTTGCCAAGACGGAAAACTCGAAGAGTAACCCGAAAAGTAAGCTTTTCACACCCCTTAGCTCATCTGGATCCTCACTTTGTTTTGAAGCAATAGCAGCACGAGAGCCGACGAAAGACTCAGACTAGCGGAGGTGAAGAATTATCTTCCGGCTTACCAAACACTCCAAGGAAACGTCAAAACAAGGTCATCCCAAATTTAAACTATTTTTATCCTTTGGCGGGTCTCATTCGCCAGCCACTTGATTCTTCCGATTCAAATTATGAGGAGACTTCTCACTCCTCTTCCGGCGACTCATCACAGTCCCAACTGCCGGCTTTCAAAACTGCTCCTGGGTAATAACAATTACTTATTATTTGCTTCTTATGCTTCTTTATATTTACACTAACCTCTTATGACCCATGTAGTGGAAAGGCCAAGCCTAGCAAGAAGGCAAGGATGACCAAGCCGGCTGAAGACCCTAAAGTCAATGAACCGGAGCAACAAATTCCTGCGTCTGACACCTCCGCACCACAACAAGAAGAACCTGTTCTTGACATTCCACAAGAAATTCCTGACTCTTCCATTGACCAGACGAATAACAATCCTTTGAATATTGAATCATCAAGCCCAATTAAACCAGCTGAGACACATGATGATGATGTGATGATTATCAGCACCGGCTTTAGAGAGCTGGGAAGACCTACTGTCTTGGCCAAGCACTCCGCCAAAGAAGAACATATTGAGAGGCGAAAAGTGAGATTTGATGTTGCCAACTACTCTCAGTTGAGTGTTAGTGAAGCATTCTCTGGCTATCTCAATCAAGTGCACACCAGCCGAGACCTTGAAGTTGACATGGTGAAACAAATGCATAAGAAATATGAGGTATGAACTCCTTCTTTACTGAGTTATGCATATCCTATTAGCCCCCAAGTCTATTGTGTATGATGGAATTGAATAAGCTGTAGACTTAGAATAACCATGAGTATAAATAATACCCTTTGATAGAACCCTTAAAAATCTAGCTTACACCATCCGGGTTAAAGCAGATCTGTAATGATTAACACTGAATCCATAGCCCCCAAGGGCCGGTTTAATCAGCATGAGTGAGCCGGTCCTTTGCATCATTGTGTATAAATTAGAACTTACTTGTGTAGCCCCCATGAACCGGCTGTGATCGTTTGCAGCACAAACGGGTCATCATAAAGTAGTAAGAAGATACAAAGCGATATGCATTAGCCCCCAAGTGCCAAGTACTCTTGCTTGCTAAGTGCTTGGGACTTATTCACATAAGCCATTGTATGAATAACTTTTTCGGCAGGCATTAGCCTCCAAGCGCCAAGTGTTGTTGCTTGCAAAAGGCTTGGGACTTCATTTCTGTAATCCAAATCTGAACATGATTTTGAACAGGTGTATGTACAGACCACCACTACTCAACTTCAATCTCAATTGACTGACACGAAGACCCGACTGGAGCATCAAGAATCTGAGACCCGGAAAGCAGACTCGAAATTCCAATTTAGCTTGGCTGAAATGGAAAAACTGAAAACCAGCTTTAAGGTTGAAAGAAATGCTTGGGCTGAAGAAAAAACTGCTTGATACAACAGGCTGAAAAGGCGGAGGCGGCTCTTCAGGAGGTGACCTCTGAGCTTACTGTCTTTAAAAAACCATGTATCCCAGATGGTTTCTACTATCTTTGGCGAGTCGCCTTGATAGTATCAAATTTGAACCTCTTCCTTGACTGTATAAGCCACCTCTAACTAATCCATGTTTATTATTCAGGTCCCAGGAGCAACAATCTTATCCAAGAGATGCTTGTGAAGCTCAAGGCTGTTTATACACTTGTTGAACAGTTATATACTGGAAATCAGCGCGCACTAGCCACAATTTCTCTGACTAATCAAGCACCAACTCTCTTGAGTGATGTCTTGAAAAATCTTTCTGTTCTTCCTAAGAGGATTAACGAGATGAAGCGATCATTTGCAAGAGCCGGTGCGGTGACAGCTTTAAGCTGGGCCATGGCATGGCTAGCAGAGCTAGACCCGGCCAACATAGCTACTGGGTATCCAAGCTTAAAAGAAGATGGCACCCCCTTTGAGAAGAAAGACTTCATTGCCTGTGTGAAGGAGATACGTCCCCTGGCCAGCCTGATTGCAAATGAAACATATCTTTCAAGATACCAACCGGCTTATGACATGGAGAATCAAAAGCTGCCTACGCCGGCTTATAAAGTGATGGATCTAATTCCCCCAATCCGTAAGCATACTTTCGCTCCTGAAGTTGACCTGTCCGAGCTTATAGATGATGAAGCTGAATTCCAAACCTTGTGTGGCATTGATTGGTCATCACCAAACTTCTAGGCAGCAAAGGAGGACGAAGAACCGGAGAAGGATGATCCAGAAGCTTCAAGCCGTCAGGGCAAAGAAGGTTGATCTGCTGGGTGGCTCATATATTTGATCTTCTGAAAACACTTAATCATTTTGTCTCCTTGGGTCATGTAATAGGCTAGTAAAATTTTTGCTCTGTCGTGCCATCGTGCACGTTTGTGTTTTGCCCAACACTGTTTGATCCGTCACTTGGAAACTATCATTATATCCTTATGATGACTTGATTTATGTAGATGAGATTTAGTCTAATCCTACACATAAGTAAATCACAAGATCCCTGGCGGTTTACCGTAGGGTGGGTCATAAGACCCCATATAAAGCCACTGGTGACTAAAATAGTTCATGACCAGGGCCGGTTTAAACATAATCATGTATAATTCTAAAAATATATCATACATGTGATATTCAATCGTACTGCCGGCTTATGATACCAATGCAGTAAGGGTTACAACCCAAAGAGTGAGAGCAGAACGCCCTGTTCAATTGATTTATACCACCGGCTTATCACTCCATATGCAGCAAGGGGTAATATCCCAAAGCTTAGAGCACAACACTCTAAGCACATACAATCATTATACACTGGAGACTTAATGTCCAAAGCCAACTCATGAGGGTAGTAACGCTATGTTCTCTTTGGTGAATACACCTATGTTTGAACAGGAAGCCCCCACATGCTTTGTAATCATGGTGTATGAGCCGGACCAAAAGGGTTACTTCACAGCTATGCTTCAAATACGAGCAGGAAGCCCCCAAGTGGTTTGTGGCATTTAGCTGATCAAGAGGGATATTCACAGCTATGCTTCGAATACGAGCAGGAAGCCCCCAAGTGACCATAAATTTTGGCATTGCGCCAATCAAAAGGGATATTCACAGCTATGCTTCCAATATGAGAAGGAAGCCCCCCAAGTGACCATAAGTTTTGGCATTGCGCCGATCAAAAGGGATATTCACAGCTATGCTTCAAATATGAGCAGGAAGCTACCAAGTGACCATAAGTTTTGGCATTGCACTGATCAAAAGGGATATTCACAACTATGCTTCAAATATGAGCAGGAAGCCCCCCAAGTGACTATTGAAATTATGATGAAAAAGACTCATTATTCTTGGAGATGAAACGACAGAGGCCCTGCTTTATCAGGGATGCCGACTTTATTATAAACATCATAATATATACATTGTCAAAATATGTACATCATAAGAGTCGGTGGCTCAAGTGTAACAAGGCCGAAGATGAGCAATATTCCATGGCCGGCGGGTCTCCTCCTCCGACTGACGTGAGTCCTTGTGGTCTCGAATATCGATGAGGTAGTATGACCCATTGTTCAAATTCTTGCTGACCACAAAGGGTCCTTCCCAAGGTGGGATAGCTTGTGCATATCAGTTTGATCCTGGATAAGCCAGAGCACCAAGTCACCTTCTTGAAAGGTTCTGGTCTTAACCCGGCGGTTGTGATAACAGTGTAGATCTTGTTGGTAAATCGCCGAGCGAGCTGCCGTAAGGTCACGCTCCTCATCTAACAGGTCAAGTGCATCCTGACGTGCTTTTTCATTATCAGCTTCAACATAAGCCGCCACGCGGGGCAAGTCATGATGGATGTTACTAGGGAGAACCGCTTCTGCTCCGTAAACCATGAAGAAAGGCGTGTAATCCACAGATCTGTTGGGGTTAGTATTGATACTCCATAGCACTGAAGGTAACTCCTCCACCCACAACTCGGTGTCCTCTACAAAGGAACCATAAGCCAGGGCTTGATGCCTCTCAAAATTTCTTGATTGGCTCTTTCAGCTTGACCATTGGATTGGGGGTGAGCTAATGACGACACATCAAGTCGAATATGCTCACGTTGACAAAACTCTTTCATAGCACCTTTGGACAGATTAGTGCCATTATCACTTACAATGCTGTGGGGAAAACCAAAGCGAAAAATCACCTTTTTGATGAATTGAACCGCCGTTGCCGCGTCGCACTTACTGACCGGCTCTGCTTCGACCCACTTTGTGAATTTGTCAACCGCGACCAAAAGGTGGGTCTTTTTATCCTTAGACCTTTTAAAAGGCCCAACCATATCACCCCCAAACTGCAAACAGCCAAGTAATTGGAATCATTCTCAATTCTTGAGCTGACACATGAGCTCGCCGTGAATTTTTTTGACAACCATCACATTTACTAACAAAATCCTCTGCATCAGCATGAGCCGTCAGCCAATAAAATCCATGACGAAAAGCTTTACCATGAGAGATTTAGAGCCGGCATGATGACCACAATATCCTTCATGAATCTCGCGAAGAATTTCACGACCCTCTTCAGGAGAAACACAACGTTGAAACACCCGAGTGACACTGCAAGGGTGTAACTCTCTGTTAACAATTGTGATTGACTTAGACCACCGGGTTATCTGTCTGGCCAAAGTTTCATCCTTAGGTAATTCACACCGGGTCATATAAGCCAAATATGGAACTGTCCAATCAAGAATAGTATGAAGAGCCGCCACCAATTGTGCTTCCGAGTCAGGAATAGCCAGATCTTCCTCTATAGGCAATTTGACAGAAGGATTATGCAGAATATCCAAGAAAGAGTTAGGTGGAACCGGCTTACGCTGGGACCCTAACCGTGTTAAGGCACGAGCCGTCTCATTTTTCCTGCGATCAATGTGTTCCACTTGATAACCCTTGAAGTGCCCAACAATAGTGTCAACTTCGCGGCGATAAGCCGCCATGAGTATTTTCCTGAAACTTGCTGAGCCACCAAGTCTGAGTTGCCGAAACATCTCACCCGGCTTAAATTCATCTCCTTAGCCATCCGAAGACCATGGAGCAAGGCTTCATACTCAGTTGCATTGTTAGTACAGGGAAACATCAACCTTAAAACATAACAAAACTTGTCACCTCGAGGGGAAGCTAAGACAACTCCAGCCCCTGAGCCCTCCAATTGCCTGGACCCATCAAAGTGAATAGTCCAACATGTGTTATCTGGCTTCTCTCTAGGCATCTGTAGCTCCGTCCAGTCATTGATGAAATCCACAAGTGCTTGAGACTTGTTGGCCGTGCGAGGCATATACTTCAAACCATGAGGTCCAAGCTCAATGGCCCACTTGGCTACCCGACCTGTAGCTTCTCTGTTTTGAATAATATCCCCTAATGGAGCAAAACTAACCACAATGATGGAATGACCCAGAAAATATTGCTTAATCTTCTGACTGGCCATGAACACCCCATAAACGAGCTTCTGCCAGTGTGGATACCTCTGCTTGGACTCAATTAGTACTTCACTGATATAGTAAACTGGATGTTGAACCGGATATTCCTTGGCTGCTTCCTTTCACTCCACCACAACAACTACACTGACATCCCGGGCGTTAGCAGCCACATATAATAATAATGGCTCCTTATCAATAGGAGCAGCAAGGACTGGTGGCTCAACTAGCTCTTTCTTCAAAGCTTCAAACGCGTCATTAGCAGCATCACTCCATACAAAGTGATCTGTTTTCTTCATCATCTGGTATAGTGGTATGGCCTTCTCACCCAACCGGCTTATGAGCCGGCTTAAGGCAGCAATACAAACCACTAGACGTTGAACATCATTGATACACGCCAGCTTTGCCAAGGAGGTAATAGCCTTGATCTACTCTGGGTTAGCTTCAATGCCTCTGTTAGAAACCAGAAAACCCAAAAGCTTGCCTGCTGGCACACCAAAAATGCACTTGGCCGGGTTAAGCATCATCTTGTAGACCCAGAGATTGTTGAAGGTCTCCTTCAAATCATCTACCAAAGTTTCCTTCTCTCTGGATTTCAATACAATATCATCCACATAAGCATGAACATTGCGCCCAATCTGACTGTGAAGGCAATTCTGCACACATCGCTGGTAAGTCGCTCGGGCACTCTTGAGCTCAAAAGGCATAGACACATAGAGAAGGCTCCAAAGGGAGTGATAAAAGATGTCCTTTCCTGGTCTTTAACTGCCATCTTGATCTGATGATAAGCAGAATAAGCATCCAAAAAACTCAAACACTCACAACCCGCCGTAGCATCAATGATTTGATCAATACGAGGGAGAGCAAGAGGATCAGCCGGACAAGCCTTGTTTAAGTCCATGTAGTCCATGCACATACGCCAAGTGCAATTCTTCTTAAGAACCAGCACCGGATTAGCCAACCACTCATGATGAAAGACTTCAACAATCAACCCAGCCGCCAAGAGCCGGGCCACTTCTTCACCAATGGCCTTATGCCTCTCTTCATTGAAGCGACGAAGGAATTGCTTGAATGGCTTAAAATTTGGATCAATATTAAGAGTGTGCTCAGCGAGTTCTCTCGGTACACCTGGCATATCATAAGGTTTCCATGCAAAGATGTCCTAGTTCTCACAAATGAACTCGATGAGAACGCTTTCCTATTTCGGATCCAGGTTAGCACTGATACTGAACGACTTGGATGAATCGCCAGGAACAAACTCAATTAGCTTAGTGTCATCGGCTGACTTAAACTTCAATACATGATCATGCTCTATGGTTGGCTTTTTCAAAGATGCCATATCCACCGGATCAACATTGTCTTTGTAGAACTTCAATTCCTTTGTTGCACAGACAGATTCAGCATAAGCAGTGTCACCTTCTTCGCACTCCAAAGCTATTTTTCTAGCTTCCATGCACTGTGATGGTCCCCTTGTAACCCAACATCTTGAGCTGCAGATAAACATAACAAGGCCGTGCCATGAACTTGGCATAAGCCAGCCGTCCAAACAGAGCGTGGTACGGGTTTCTAATCTTGACCACTTCAAAGGTTAATTTCTCGGCCCTGGAATCATGTCCATCCCCAAAGGCTACTTCAAGATCAATCCTGCCTACAGGATACGCCGACTTACATGGCACCACTCCATGGAAAACAGTATTGGACGACTTAAGATTTTTATTAGTCAACCCATGCGACGGAAAGTATCATAGTAAAGGATATTAATGCTGCTACCCCCATCCATGAGTACCTTAGTGAATTTGTATCCACCAACTTGAGGCGCCACCCCTAAAGCCAAGTGACCCAGATTATCGACCCGGGGTGGGTGATCCTCTCGACTCCACATAATAGGTTGCTCAGACCATCGCAAGTAATGGGGAGCTACCGGCTCAACAGCGTTCACGACCCTTTTATGGAGCTTCTGGTCCTTCTTGCATAAACTTGTGGTGAAGACGTGATACTACCTACTATTCAACTGCTTCGGATGGCTTTGATATCCAGACTGCTGCTGCTGCTGACCCCCATGACCGGATTGTTGATTGTAACCACCCTGATTACCTTGATGGTTTTGGTGACCCTGGAAGCCGGAACTAGAACCGCCGTAACCCGGGCCATGAGAACCGCCACTACCAAAACCTGAGCCACCGCCCGGCCCATGAGTATTCTGGAATAAATCAGAATTTTTGAACTCCCTCATAATTTGACAATCTTTCCAAAGGTGACTGGACGGTCTTTCCTTCGTACTATGCTTTGGACAGGGCTGATTCAGCAATTGCTCAAGATTGAGACCTGATCCACCTGTCCGAGGAAGTGACTTCCCCTTATGACGCTGACCATTATTCTGCGTATTGGTATTAGCCACAAAATATGAATTACTATGAGCCTTGCGCTTACCGTTGCCCTCCTGACTCACCGGGTTATGCTGCCGACCCTTGGTGTTGCCACTCTTCTTTCCCTTTCCCGGCTTTTCATCATCAGACTCGGGGTCCTTGGTACTATCAGATTCGACATATTTAATTAGAGCCTCCCTAGCTTCTGTTTGGGCAAAAAACGACAGTTCTTCTCTAACATTAGGACTGCTGAGCCGACATTGATGTTATCTGATGAGTGCAGGATAGCCTTGACCCGGCACACCCAATGGGTTGTTGACGCGCCCTCCTCTTCGGCGAAAGCATCCAAATCCACAATCGACATGGGCTGTTTGCACGTATCTTTAAAGTTCTGGATAAACCGGGCTTTTAGCTCATCACATGACCCGATGGAATTGGCAGGCAGCCCTTTCAACCAAGTACGGGCCATCCCATCCAGCATCATGGTGAAGTATTTGGCACAAGTAGCATCGCTGACCTCCAATAGTTCCATGGCCATCTCATAACTCTCAATCCATGCCTCAGGGGGTAAGTCGGCTGTGTACTTAGGCACCTTACGAGGTCCTTTGAAATCCTTCGGCAGACACTCATTATGCAGAGCCGACACTAAACATGGTATACCCATGGTTCTAGAGGTCACACCTGCCTCCACCAAAGCCGACGGATAAACCAGAAGATGTTGATGAGCCGCCTGCTGAGTGATACGTCTCCAACGTATCTATAATTTTTGATTGTTCCATGCTATTATATTACCTGTTTTGGATGTTTAATGGGCTTTACTATACACTTTTATATTATTTTTGGACTAACCTATTAACTGGAGGCCCAACCCAAATTGCTGTTTTTTTGCCTATTTCAGTGTTTCGCAGAAAAAGAATATCAAACGGAGTCCAAACGGAAGGAAACCTTCGGGAGAGTTATTTTTGGAACAAACGCAATCCAGGAGACTTGGAATGGACCTCAAGAAATAAACAAGGCGGCCACGAGGCAGGGAGGCGCGCCCTAGGGGGGTAGGCATGCCCCCACCCTTGTGGGCCCCTCGTGGCTCCCCTGACCGACTTCTTTCACCTATATATACTCATATACCCTGAAAACATCCAGGAGCACCATGAAACCCTATTTCCACCGCCGCAACCTTCTGCACCCGTGAGATCCCATCTTGGGGCCTTTTCCGGCACTCCACAGGAGGGGGAATCGATCATGGAGGGCTTCTACATCAACACCACAGTAGTTTACCACAGACCTTTGGGTCCATAGTTATTAGCTAGATGGCTTCTTCTCTCTCTTTGGATCTCAATACAAATTTCTCCTTGATCTTCTTGGAGATCTATTCGATGTAATTCTTTTTGCGGTGTGTTTGTCGAGATCCGATGAATTGTGGGTTTATGATCAAGATTATCTATGAACAATAATTGAATCTCCTCTGAATTCTTTTATGTATGATTTGTTATCTTTGCAAGTCTCTTCGAATTATCAGTTTGGTTTGGCCTACTAGATTGATCTTTCTTGCAATGGGAGAAGTGCTTAGCTTTGGGTTCAATCTTGTGGTGTCCTTTCCCAGTGACAGCAGGGGCAGCAAGGCATGTATTGTATCATTGCCATCGAGGATAAAAATATGGGGTTTATATCATATTGCTTGAGTTTATCCCTCTACATCATGTCATCTTGCCTAATGCGTTACTCTGTTCTTATGAACTTAATACTCTAGATGCATGCTGGATAGCGGTCGATGTGTGGAGTAATAGTAGTAGATGCAGAATTGTTTCGATCTACTTGTCGCGGACGTGATGCCTATATACATGATCATGCCTAGATATTCTCATAACTATGCACTTTTCTATCAATTGCTCGACAGTAATTTGTTCACCCACAGTAATACTTATGCTATCTTGAGAGAAGCCACTAGTGAACCTGTGGCCCCCGGGTCTGTTTTCCATCATATAAGTTTCCGATCTATTTTATTTTGCAATCTTTACTTTCCAATCTATATCATAAAAATACCAAAAAAAATTATCTTGTTATCTCTATCAGATCTCACTTCTGCAAGTGGCCATGAAGGGATTGACAACCCCTTTATCGCATTGGTTGCAAGGTTCTTATTTGTTTGTGTGGGTATGAGGGATTTGCATGTAGCGTCCTACTGGATTGATACCTTGGTTCTCAAAACTGAGGGAAATACTTACGTTACTTTGCTGCATCACCGTTTCCTCTTGAATGGAAAACCAACGCATGCTCAAGAGGTAGCAAGAAGGATTTCTGGCGCCGTTGCCGAGGAGTCTACGCACAAGTCAAGACATACCAAGTACCCATCACAAACTCTTATCCCTTGCATTACATTATTTGCCATTTGCCTCTCGTTTTCCTCTCCCCCACTTCACCCTTGCCGTTTTATTCGCCCTTTTTCCGTTCGTCTTTTCGTTTGCCTTGATGTCTTCTTGGCTCGTTTGCTCGTTTGGTTGGAATAGTTGTGTATTTATTGCTAAACAGAGAACCTAAGATCTATGGATGCTCATCCTCTTGCTAATATTTTTAAGAGATCCAATTATGATGAACCAATTTCTAGTGATTTGAGTGCACTAGATTATTTGTGAATCTGAAAATTGTGATGAAGAAATTTATGAAGAGATTCACGATAGCTCCTTGAATAAAAAGCATGATTGCAATGATTTTATTATAAATTCAATTAATTTCAATTGTGTTAATGATATGCAAAACCCTAATCTTGGGGATGCTAGTTTTGCTATGTCCACTTAATCTTGAAATTTTATTTAAGCCCCATGATGAACATGAGATTGATAATAATGTTTGCAATAATACTGAAAGTGGGTTTGGAAGAGTGTCAACTTTAGATCCCACATATTTGGATAATGTTCAATCTTATGAAGTTTTTGATAAAAGTGGGTTCGGAGAGGTCATGACTTTAGTTAATGATAATCCCACTATTTTGGAAGAGTGTCAACTTTGCATGCATGTGGATCGTGTTGAAAGTATTTTATGTGATAGCTATTTTGTTGAATTTCCTTATGATACCACATGTAATTATTATGAGAGAGGAAAATATGAGTGTAGAAATTTTCATGTTACAAAATTTCCTCTCGTTACGTTGAGATTGCTATTGTTCATTTCTTCTTCATTGCATATGTTAGTTTTTGTTTCCCTTGATAATTTGTTTGCTTATAAAATACCTATGCAGAGGAAGTATGTTAGACTTAAGTGTGTTTGTCACATGTTTTATGATGCTATCTTTGTGCTTTAATTCTTGTCTTTCATGTGAGCATCATTGAAATCTCAATGCCTAGCTAAAAAGGCTTTAAAGAAAAGCGCTTGTTGGGAGACAACCCAATATTTTTCCTTGCTGTTTAGTAATAAGTAATTCATCTAGCCTCTGGTTAGATGTGGTTTTATGTTTTAATAAGTGTTTGTGCCAAGTAGAACCTATAGGATCATCTTGGGTGATAGTTAATTTGATCTTGCTGAAAAACATAAACTTTTGCACGCACGAGAATAATTTTAATAAATCACAGAAACGTGATTTTCAGTTGATTATTTTTCCATAAGATTAATAAACAAATTGCCTAGGACTTCCTATTTTGGTAGAATTTTTGGGGTTCCATAAGTATTCGAAAGTTACAGATTACTACAGAGTGTTCTATTTTTGACAGATTCTGTTTTTCGTGTGTTGTTTTCTTATTTTGATGAATCTATGGCTAGTATCAGGGGGTATGAACCATAGAGAAGTTGGAATAAATTAGGTTTAACAACAATATATATAAAGAATGAGTTCATTACAGTACCTTAAAGTGGTGGCTTGTCTTCTTGCACTAACGGAGCTCATGAGATTTTCTGTTGAGTTTTGTGTTGTGAAGTTTTCAAGTTTTGGGTAAAGATTTGATGGATTATGGAATAAGTAGTGGCAAGAGCCTAAGCCTGGGGATGCCTAAGGCACCCCAAAGTAAAATTCAAGGACAACCAAAAGCCTAAGCTTGGGGATGCCCTGGAAGGCATCCCCTCTTTTGTCTTCGTCTATCGGTAACTTTACTTGATACTATATTTTTATTCACCACATGATAAGTGTTTTGCTTGGAGCGTCTTGTATGATTTGAGTCTTTGATTTTTAGTTTACCACAATCATCCTTGATGTATACAACTTTTGGAGAGACACACATGAATTGGAATTTATTAGAATACTCTATGTGCTTCACTTATATCTTTTGAGCTAGATAATTTTTCTCTAGTGGTTCACTTATATCTTTTTAGAGCATGGCGGTGGTTTTATTTTGTAGAAATTATTGATCTCTCATGCTTCACTTATATTATTTTGAGAGTCTTTTAGAACAGCATGGTATTTGCTTTGGTTATAAAATTAGTCCTAATATGATGGGCATCCAAGGTGGGTATAATAAAAACTATCATATAAAGTGCATTCAATACTATGATAAATTTGATACTTGATAATTGTTTTGAGATATAAAGGTGGTAATGTTAAAGTCATGCTAGTTGGGTAATTATGAAATTGAGAAAATGCTGGATGGCAGAATTCAAGGACTACTTGGCGCAAGGGACTCTGCCGGAGAAGGAGGAGGACGCGGAGCGCGTGGCACGGCAGGCCACGGCCTATAGCATCAAGGATGGGGAGCTCTACCGGAGGCGACCAAATGACGTGTCCCTGCGTTGCATCCCTAGAGAGCAAGGGAAAGAGCTGTTGGTGGACATACACGGTGGAGATTGTGGACACCACTCATCCTCGCGAACCCTTGTTGGCAAAGTGTTTCGCAGCGGGTTCTACTGGCCCACGACGCTCAACGACGCCGTAGAGCTGGTGAAGGCTTGTGAAGCCTGCCAATTTCACGCCAAGCAGATCCATCAGCCGGGGGGACACTACAGACCATACCCCTCTCATGGCCGTTTGCAGTTTGGGGGCTGGACATTCTGGGCCCGTTCCCTCGGGCGCCAGGGGACTACCGCTACCTCTACGTCATCGTGGACAAGTTCACCAAGTGGGCGGAGGTGGAAGCTGTCCGCACCAAACCCGCGGGCTCAGCAGTCAAGTTCATCAAGGGCCTCGTGAGCCGATTTGGGGTGCCTAACCGCATTATCACCGACAACGGTTCGCAGTTCACCAGTAATCTCTTCAAAACGTACCGTGCTAACCTTGGAACGCAGATCTACTATGCCTTGGTGGCACACCCCCGGAGCAACGGCCTGGCCGAGCGAGCCAATGCGGAGGTCCTGAGGGGCCTCAAAACCAGGACCTTCAAGAAGAAGCTGGAGGCCTGCGGCAGGGGCTGGTACGACGAGCTCCAATCCGTGCTGTGGTCTATCCGCACGACCGCGACCAAGCCGACTGGAGAGACCCCGTTCTTCCTGGTCTACGAAGCTGAGGCCGTTCTCCCTCACGAGGTCAGGCGTTGTTCCGCACGGGTCCTAGTGTTCGATGAGGCGCAGCAGGACACCATGCGGGGGATGAATCTCGTGTTGGGGGAGGAACACCGTCGAGATGCTGCACTACGAGCGGCAAGGTACCAACAGGCGCTGCGGCGATACCACTGCCGCAACATCCGCCCCAGGACTCTTGAGGTAGGGGACCTCGTGCTCAGACGGGTTCTCTCCAGGGAGGGGCTGCATAAGCTCTCTCCCATGTGGGAGGGCCCATTCAAGGTTGTTCATGTTTCCGGGCCCGGCTCCACGCACTTGGAGACCTAGGAGGGGGTACCCATCCAGAACGCATGGAACATTCAACATCTCCGAAGGTTCTACCCCTGAGAAAGGCCCGGTGCCTGTGAAGAAGGTGAATGCCTGTGAAGCTGCCGCGTTTTGGAAAAGGCCCGGTGCCTGTGAAGAAGGCGAATGCCTGTGAAGTTGCTGCGTTTTGGAAAAGGCCCGGTGCCTGTGAAGAAGGTGAATGCCTATGAAGTTGCTGCGTTTTGGAAAAGGTCCGGTGCCTATGAAGAAGGCGAATGCCTGTGAAGTTGCTATGTTTTGGAAAAGGCCCGGTGCCTGTGAAGAAGGCGAATGCCTGTGAAGTTGCTGCGCTTTGGAAAAGGCCCGGTGCCTGTGAAGTTGCTGCGTTTCGGAAAAGGCCCGGTGCATGTGAAGAAGGCGAATGCCTGTGAAGCTCGCCGCCCGTGACACTCTCACGTAATAATAAGTGGGGCTGTACACGCCCCGGAGTCTGCGGAGTGCCGCCCCCGGGCCTCGGGGGCTCCCGCCCACGCCCAGTGGCAGCACTTAGCTCCGCGCTGGTGAGAAGACGTCGAAGACTAGATTAGGTGCCGGACTCGACTTTTTCATTTGCTTTCTGCAGTTGGTTTGTTCGCTCCTATTTGAAGTTTTATTGAAACTATTACCGTCTCTAGCTCATGGCCTTTTTGTCCTTTTCACTCGTTCGTCTCGTTTTCTCCTGCAAGTCTGGCGAGGGAGGTACGCGGGCACCCTCACGAGTGTTTTTCTGCCCCGGTGGTTTGAAACTTCCCTATCCAAATCCGCTGTGGGAGCACCCCTCCCAGTCCGTGCCCCACGGCCATCACGACACGACCACAGGACCTGGGTTGGCCGTCCCCGCTACCAAGGCTGGAAACTACCCCCACTGACTAACCCTTGCAGGACATAAGACACACGATGAGGCCCCAGCCTAAGGAGGCGAAGGCCACGACGAGCTTCCCCGAGCTAAGTAGTTTCCACGCATGAGCACGCGGAATGAAAGCATAGTGCAGAAATAGCAAGAACAGCGCGATAATTAAATAGCAACAGTTCAACACGCCCCCGCGGGGCCCCAGACTACCTTCTTTTTGTGCAGGGAAGAAATAAAAGCAAAATGGGTGCGACTTGCCCGGCCCCGACTCACAGCAAGGGCTCGTACTGCCTCCGGAGCTCAGCTGGACTCCATCTCCCGCTTCACCTGGACCCATTGCCTTCTCCCAGGTGGGCGCAACGGCGCGGGGGTTGGTCGCGACCACCGCTGGAGGAGCTGCCGTCTGAAGGAGAGTCACCAAAGCTTGGCGGGCCTCGGGCACCGCTGCCCGCGCGCCTGCCACCACCTTCATCCTGATCAATGCCGGCTGGGCACACGACCGCGGTCATCATCTTCGGGGCAGCACCCAGCGCAGCGGTCGTCTTCCCCGAACACCCTCACGTAGAGGGTGGCATCGCCATCGAACTTGAAGTGCAGGGTGCTCCGTCGGTTCAGACCGTGCGCACGGGCGAAAGTTTGCCAGCCGCGGGTCAAGGCCACCTCCCCGGCGGCGTAGACCTCCAACGCGGCCCAGGAGGCCTTGCTGTAGCACGCATCCGCCTGAAGCCACATGCCGCCCGGAGCACCAGAAGGAAGCTCACCTGCAAAGAAGCGGGGGAGTTGGAGCCAGGTGCTGGTCGGGTCCTCTGACCACAAGACGAACTCCGGCAGCACCTCCGCCGAGCGGGAACGCGGCCTGAGGGGTCACACAGCTGCAGCGTACCTCCCATCGGCAGCCGACCGCCCACCGCCGTGCAGAGGACTGCCTCCTCGACCACGGGAAGCCGCTGCAGGGGCCGTAGGATACTTGCAGGGGCGGCCCCGACCACGCTTGGTCGGGGGAGAGCCAGGCCCTTCCCAGCGAGCTTTTCCCATCTCCACGGCCGAGGACCACTTCGGCGGGGCCATGGGGATGTCGAGGGCGAGGAATAAGAAGAAGGAGAGTAGCAGGAAGCGATGGAATGGAAGGGCTCGCGCTGTTCTGTACATATAGCCGGAGGAGGCCAACCGTCGGCCTCCACGATCACAGATAATCATGACCTGTTTTTGCATGCAGGGACTTGTCAAGTCGTGCGGTTGCCGAGGCGTCATGGGGAAGCATGAACGCCCACGTCCAATCAACTGCCACATGGCGCCCAAGGCTGCAGGCTGTTGGGGACGCGGCGCTTGGCACTTGCCCCTTCGCTTCTCTGCTAAGCCAAGTCCGGGCGCGCCTTGGGCCCGGGGGCTACTGTCGGCATTCTGGGAACGGGGGTACCCAGACTTGCCTGCCTGCGGCCTGCGGCATGGCTCAAGGAGTGGCCCAGTACGACCCATCTTCATCGACACATGCTCAAGACCCTCGCGAGGGGCCAAGCCTCGCGGGGCGGATGACAGGAAGCTTCCTCAGGCACAGTCTCGTCAGGCTGGCTCGCGAGGAGGTGGAGAGATCAAGGCGGGGTACCTCATGAGGTGCCCATGACGCAAGCCATGACGACCAAAGCCAGGCGGGCGCCGGCCTGCGCAGAGTCCTTGTTTCCTCTTTGGTGCAAAGGGGCAAGCTCAGGCCAAGGCATCAGGCAAAGGTTGCCATTCCGGTGCAACAAGACCAAGACCAGCAGAATGGCTAGATGGAGGTCATCGTGGAGCCCAAGCCGGCGTCATCATCATAGCCTTTGGCAAGCGAGGACCAACTTTAGTCAGGATAAGTGTACTAGATGTTCCCCTTCAAAATGGCCAATTGTTGGCGCCCTTCCCACTCAATATTTGGGAAGAGGACCATGGCCTTGCTCTATAAATAGGACTAGCCACTCTCAGGAAAAGAGGGATCGAACAGTCGAACCTTAGCTAGAACCACTCACACAAGAACATCCCTCGCGAGGCTGTTCTTCCTTTGTATTGTTCATCATCAGCCCCTGAGGCAATCCACCACACCACAAACTAGAGTAGGGTATTGCACCACAATGGTAGCCCTAACTAGTATAAACCTTGTATCCCTTGTGTTGTTCTTCGCATAGCCTAGATCCTTGCGAGGCGACGAGACGTGAGTCGGTAGAGGGAGTGATCTCCGCGTGCACCCCAGAGTTCGGACCTTAAGGGTCTACCGGAACCCAAAATCCGACATAGTCCACGTCCGATGGAAGCCGTTCCTTGACCACGTTAACCACGCCGTGCCGAGAGCACCAGGGCGGTGGACGACGGCGAGGCCTAGGAAGGGGACGACATGGAGCCGGGGAAGATGCGGCAGTGTATGCCCACGCGTAGAGTAGTACGAGGGTTCACTGGTTCGCTGCGGTGTGAGGCTGCCATCGCTGCAGAATAACAGGGGGTGCGGGTGAGTAGAGGGATGGCCTGGCCAGCGGTGGGAGTAGTAGGCGGTGGTGAGGCCTCCACCGCATCGCAGCCGGCCACGGGAGGCAGGAGCACGAGACATGACCGGCGCTGGTTTGGGCGGCTGGAGCAAGAAGACCAGAGGTTGAAGAAGCACTACGGCTGTTGGATGGACATCATACGGTCACTGGAGCTAGAATCGTGCATATTGACTAAGTTGACAAACCCTCCATCCCCCTCAACTTAGTAGGCCCACAAGTCAGCCTGCCATTATACTGGGTCCCAGCTAACAGGGGGAGTATTCATTTTTTTGTGCGTAATAAGGAGGCACTTCCTTGCATGCGAAGATATAGCTGGTGGGTCCGAGCTGTCAGCAGTGGTAATGTTTTTTTCGCGAAATACAGATGCCCTTTCGGTGTGTCCCTGATGTCAGGTGGAGGAATCATTATTTTGCGCGTAATAAGGAGGCATTTCCTTGCGTTCGGCCGGGGACCCAGCTGTCGGCCTCTCCACGTATAGTCCACTTCAGATGCATGTCGGTCGTTGACCATGTTGACCAGGCCACGCAGAGAGCACCAGGGCGGTGGACGATGGCGAGGCCTAGGAAGGGAACATCACAGAGGCAAGGAAGACTCGGCAGTTGTTTCCCACGCGGAGGGGAGTACGACTGTACGAGGGTTTACTGGTCCGTCTGCCATCGCCGAAGAATAACAGCAGGTGTGGGTGAGTAGAGGGATGGCTAGGCCAGCGATGGGAGTATGATGGGGTGGTGAGGCCTGCGCGGCAGCAGAGCTGGCCGCGGGGAGGAGGGAGCAGGCAGTCCCTCCGGTGCTTGTTTGAGTGGATGGAGCAGGAAGAGTAGAGATTGAAGAAGCACGACGGCTGTTGGATGGCCATCCAACAGTCACTGCTTGTTCGTTAACCTTTTTTTAGGAAAGCCTCAAATCTGTGGAAAACAGCATACAACCCATCTGCCATTATTTCTAATAATTTACAGCCCATTTGCTAATTCTTCAGGTTTTTTGGAGCCCATATTCTTTTTGTTAGCATTACAACCCATATTGTGGCCACAGTTAAAAAATTATACGAAATTTTGCATATTTTGGTGCGGTCCGAACTGTTTTTAATCCCGAAATTTCGACTCACATTCAAACTGATTTTAAAAATAAATGTATATCGATATAAAATCCAACAAATTCTCCATGCATAAAAATTAATGTAATTTAAAATCTCGAAATAAAAATATATATTTGAAACTAATTGCCGGTTTGATGTGTTTTAAAAATGTACATCCCATTTCTCATTACTGATGTGCCACTTTCTCGGCCAGCCAAATGAAAGCTCTCCTCGTCTTGAAAGATTTGCAGCCCAACAGGCCTGACAAAGCGACTTACTTGGCAAATCACAAAAAAACTGGGCTGTGGCCGTGGACCCAGCTGTCAGCCTCTCCATGTACAGTACTTTTTCGATGGAATGTCATTGACCACATTAACCACGCCGCGCCGAGAGCACCAAGGCGGTGGATTACGGCGAGGCCTAGTAAGGGGACGACGCGGAGCTGGGGAAGACATGGCAATGGATGCCCACGCGGAGAGGAGTACGAGGGTTCACTTGTTCGGCTGCGGCGTGAGGCTGCTGTCGCCACAAAATAACAGGGGGTGTGGGTGAGTAGAGGGATGGCCTGGCCAGCGGTGGGAGTAGTAGGTGGCTGTGAAGCCTCCTCCGCATCACAGCCGGCCACAGGAGGCAGGAGCACGAGGCACGACCGGCGCTGGTTTGGGCGGCTGGAGCAAGAAGACCAGAGGTTGAAGAAGCACTACGACCATTGGATGGACATCGTACGGTCACTGGAGCTAGAATCGTTCATATTGACTAAGTTGACAAAGCCCTCCGTCCTCGTCAACTTAGTAGGCCCACAAGTCAGCCAACCACTATGGTGGGTCCCAGCTAGCAGGGGGTATTCATTTTTTGGTGCGTAATAAGGAGGCACTTCCTTGCGTGCGTAGATATAGCTGGTGGGTCTGACCTGTCAGCGGGGGGAACGTTTTCTTTGCGAAATACAGAAGCCCTTCCCACGTACAGTGCGTAATAAGGAGGAACTTTCCTTGCGTGCGACCATGGACCTCGTGGGTCCCAGCCGTCAGGCTCTCCACGTACAGTCCTCTTCCGATGACTCTCGTATGTTGAGCACACCGTGCCGAGCACACCTAGGCATTGGACGACGGCGAGGCCCCAGACTGGAACGACCCGGAGATGGGGAAGACGCGGCAGTGGAGTCGCAGACAGAGAGGAGTGGGAAACTTGACTGGTTCGGGTGCGGGGTGGGCCTACACCCGGCAGAGAATAACAGGAGGTGCGGAGTGGAGGGATGGCCTGGCCGTCGGCGGGGTAGCGTTTCGCTGAGGAGCGCAAAACAACGCCGCTGGACGCCGAAGGCTGGAGGAGGCGGTTCCGGGAGCGCTGGGGGAAGAAGACCAGAGATTGAAGAAGAATGTCGGCCATTGGATGTAAATCCAGCGCCTTCTTAGGCTTCAACCTACTGGCCCACATGTCAGCCAGTCCATTTGTTTTTTTAGTCCATTTGGTGGGCTGGGTGAAACAATGATGTAGCATCTATGCAACCCATTTAAATCCCATTTGCATTTTTCTCGAAATCCGCGGACTTCCTGGGCTGGGTGAAAATATCATGTTGGGCTAGACGGAGAAATGTTATAAAAACATAAACACATGATTGCACGTTAGTAAAATCTTTTCAAGCTTATGTACGCAATCACTACGAGTTAACTTGCCAAGTTATATATAGACAATTATTATTATTATTTTGTAAGAACTTTCAACTTGCAAAATAAAATATCATTTTAATTTGATGAGTTAATAGTTCGTGGGGTATTATTATTTTTTAGGCTAGACGTGGGACAGTTGAGTTGGTTCTAGGGGAAAGTATTGGGAGAAAACTCAGTTTACATCGAAAAAGAAAGTGGGAGAAAATTCAGAGACCTGCTGGTTCCACCTGAGGAGGGGAATATGTTGGGAGGAAGGAGATTCAAAGCACGACAGCCGAGTGTAGTTTTTTTACGGACAAGTGAACTAGTTTACATACATAAGCAAATAGCCACTAAAAAAGCAATCAGGTTAATGGGTTCTTAAAAGAAATATTTCGGACAAAACAGATAATTACGATACATAGGCTAATGCATGAAACACTCAGATGATAAAGGTGCTTATAAATAGATAAATTACAACATCTAGACCTTCCTGGCACGCTTGATCATGACGCTACGGCTATCCGTGTACTCGTCGGTTACGGGAAGCAGACACACCCTCATGTCCAAGATCTGCATGTACATGTCGTAGCATGCGTATGCGTCCTTGGCCGTGTAGGTTATGTAGGCTAGATTCAGAGGTACCTCCCACGTGTTTAGGTCGTCTTCTTTCATGTTGGCGTATCAGGGGTCGATGATGGTCTCAGCGAGGTCAACCATGGAGTCCTTCTCCTGCCCGTTGTTGATGATCTTGTATTGCTTCTGGATGTCGACAAGCTTGTTGCACTAGATGGCCGAATCATCGTGTTCTTCCTTCTCTCCACCGTAGCGAAGGTGCAGTCGGCGCTGCCGGTGAAACGTGCAAATGCTCCAGAACCTGGTGCAGCCATAGGACTGAGGCGAGGCAGAGCTTCACCGAGTCTGTATCATTGGTGTACATCACATTCAACTTGGTGCAGCCATAGGACTGAATGACGAACTCAAAGGGGAACTCCTTGCTGAAGTCCATATCCAGCAGGCTCACCCCTCAGATCGCCATTGGAGTCTCTTCGAGTGAACCAGTGTGTAGGCAGCAGCAACAGTTCGTTTTTCAGCTCTTGGGGAACTGGATTCAACAGTAAGCTGAGTGTGTACAGGCGACAATAGTTACTACCCCTCCCTCGTCCGCTGCACGCCCAGCAGAAGATGCACCCTCGATGCATTGAAACGCCTCCATTAACAAAACCTACTCCGGCCACACGTCGGTTCACGAGCGGGTCTGTATTGGTACTGTAATAACAGGAGTTAGTGGTCACTTTACTTAAATTTAATTAGCTTTAATAGAAATTTATACTTAAAACAAGCAATGCATTCGCTCTTTCTATCAGTGCCACATGATCAACATGCACAACAATTAGAATTATTATTCTCAGGACACACACGATCAGCACATTTGTCGCACTTTCACAAAGATAATACTACTACCTCTCTCTCAGTTTACAGGGCGTGCGCGTATCTCTAGGTCATCAATTTGACCAAGCTAATATAAGTTATATATTACAAAAATTATATCAATATAAACTTCAGATGTTCTATTTTCAAAATGTATAATTTTTAGGTTATATAATTTATATTAGTATGATAAAATTGGCAACCTAGGTATACGCATAGGACTTGTAAACTGAAACGGAGGTAGTACCAAGTTTGAACTGTTTGTTATCGTTGTTGTCCTCTGCATCATCATGCCGTGTTTCCCAGCTTGCAAGATTCAGAACCAACAAATAAGATCCAAATAATAAGTACAACAAAGATGCCTACACATCTCATTGATTCCCAGCTTGCAAGATTCAGAACCAACAAATAAGATCCAAATAATAAGTACAACAAAGATGCCTACACATCTCATTGATTCCCAGCTTGCAAGATTCAGAACCAACAAATAAGATTAAAATAATAAGTACAACAAAGATGCCTACACATCTCACTGATTCCCAGCTTGCAAGATTCAGAACCAACCCATTAGAGCCTTTTGATAAAGTGAATATCGGGATTAAATCCATCTTGGCTAGCCATGTCATACAATCGAAGAACTTGGCGAATGCTCTTGGCCGTCACAACATCTGTAGTTGAGTATTCCTGTTTGCACAGCATGTTTGCACAACACAAACAAGGAGACAGGAGAGCATGATTTTGCTTTAATAGCGGCCTCCTTGAACTCAACCTCCAGCTCTACTTGGATGAGGTCTGCCTGGAGTTCCATGATTCAATTCATGCGCCTTTTTCTGCAGTTCACCTAAAATGAAGCAAAGATTGCATCATTCAGCTAGCAAGAAGTACTTGCTCTTGTGAGCTGGCAGGTTCTTCTTTAGTAGTTGCACTAAAATTGAGGAACGTTAAGGTTGGTTGTCCGGTTCATGTAAGGTGCAACTATAATTTTCTTATCCTTTTGTGCAGTTCCACTAAAATAAAGTGCCATTGTGGTGACAATGACGGCTCCATCTTGCAAACGCTAATAAAATGTTGCACGAGATTACCGGCAGAACTTGACGGAGATTTTGGAAACTCCAATCACCATTTTGTGCAGTTCCACCAAAATTGAGAGATGTTGCCCACGTGACATTTTAGTTGAACTGCACAAGACACTCATTCCAAAAAAAAGTGTTTTGTTCAGTTCACCAAAAGTTCACAATAGCAACAAGGTGAAATGGATATCCCTATCTGCACAAAAAGATAGAAAGTAAACAGTTGCTGGTCAATAAGAATATACGAAACATATACAAAATGAAAAGAAGCATCTTAATTATGTTCATGGAAATCACGCAAGGACAGTAGAAATTTTAAAACATCAGCAATGCATCATGTTACCAGAAGCATTACGATCAACAATGAGATTCCTCAAATATGGGATTATTTTAACGGTGGCATTTCTTGTTTACCAGACACAGTAAATGAACAACAGCTAAAGAGTTGGTTTAAGGGCATGGGACCGTGGGGACACTAGGACACTCTGCAGCGTAAAGGAGCAACTTACTTATCATGCTGGGGAAAACAACAGGAGTGCCATTTGTAACATAGTTTAATTGCATCTTATCACTGGAGGCATTAGATTAACAATAACGCTGGTTAGACATGTCCCTAAGGTAACAGTGTGATCGCTTCATTTTACATGCGCCCTTACATTAACAACAGCAAAAGGTTGGTATAAGGACATGCGACAGTGGACGCATCAACACAATGTACCTACAAGGAGGCATAAAGTGGTGATGCCGAGTTTGTTCATGCTATGTGAGGGCAGCAAATCTAATCCTGGAGACCTTGTACTATGCGAGGGCAGCAAATCTAATCCTGGAGACCTTTCACTATGTGAGGGCAGCAAATCTAATCCTGGAGACCTTTTACTATGTGAGGGCAGCAAATCTAATCCTGAGACCTTTTACTATCTGAGGGCAGCAAATCTAATCCTGAGACCTTTTACTATGTGAGGGCAGCAAATCTAATCCTGGAGACCTTTTACTATGTGATGGCAGCAAATCTAATCCTGGACATACTCTGTTGACTTGTCCACCAGCCTCCACTTTCTATCCTTTTTTCAACCAATAATAGATCTGTTCCTTATCCAGTTTGTACTGCGTTTTCCCATTATTTCCGTTTTCAACCAAGAGACCGGTTGGGTATCCGGTCTCTACTACTTTGACCATATTATTTCCTCTTTGAATCAAGTCCTAGATTCATGCTACAACTTTCCCCCCTTTCTTCGTTGTTTGAACAAAGCCCTAGATTCGAATGCATGAAGTAGCTTTACCTCTAATAATACTAAAAATTTAGGTGGCTTTGGAAGAGCTGATGGGAGTAGAAAATGATGCACATGCAGACACGTGGGGAGCTGGGAAAGTAGAGCAAGGCCGCTTTCGAAGAACTTATACCTGAGGGTCACCGGGATGTCGGCGGTAGCAGGTCGGATCTGCAGACAATACGGCAGGGAGGAAGAAGGGTCGGAGGACCTCCCGAGCCGGCGCTGTGTCGGAGAGAACGGCACGGGCAGAGGATCGGGCCCCTCCGGCAGTTGTGGGTTTCCTCCCTCGGCGGCGATGACCACGTGAACAATGCACCTTTTAGTCCTCTACAAACACCGGCCAAAGGGATCCGGCCAGATCTATGACCAACGATGAGCAGAGAGAAAATGTCGTTACCGCTGTTTTTTTTATATCTGGAGAGGATGAGAGAATGAAGAGAGCAACCCTAGTAAAGCAAGCGCTCAGGCCACTGCATCCATATATAGTGGAGTGATTATCTTTTTTATCTCCACAACAAACGCTTCAATTTGTGTACGTGGCTTTAAAGAAAAGAAACTCTCTATTTAAGGTGACTACTGTACGACTCCTACTTACTAGTAGTACTACAGTATTGTTCACTTGTGCTCCCCGCCCCTCCATTCATTGAACAACCCCACGGGTGAATAAACATACAGTAAGTATTGTATTTATATAGAACGAACAAGCTCGAACTATTTTCACGTAGTTAAAAGTTGAGGGCAGGGCTTTTCCCAGGAAGTACGCGTGGCAGTTTTCGGGTAGGCGGTTTGACAGAGAGGCGAGGAGGGTGAGCGAGTGGGGCTGTGCGATTTGACGGTGCGTTACTACTGGAAAGACTTGTGATATGACCACTCACTATAGTCATGAATTACTGGCGCTCCGACCGGGGTGATGCCCCCCTTCCATTCCGTGCTCTAATCTGGTGCATGACACGTCGATCCGGATGCTGGATTTCCCACATGTCTGAGTAGTAAGAAGGAGCAAAGAATGATGTGGTATATACTAGTACTATACTATGTACTACTCAGGTCGGAGGAGTGCGAACCACAGCAGCCCAGTGAACCAGCAGTGCGAACCACGGTAGCCCAGTGAACCAGCAGTAGAAAACAATGTGGTGACATGGCCATAAAAAACAATGTGCTACGGTCCACACTGTAGCATGTACAGTAACATTCCTCTTTCTTTGGATCCCTGAGTTAGAGCTAGTTTGGGTTGAAATAACCTCAAATTATCGAAACAAGAGGGGTTAGTTTGAGCTAGTTTGCTCTAACCCAGCTAAAAAAACTAGCCCGGTGGAGAGGTTCTAATTGGGTTAGTTATCCTTGGGCCCACTAAAAGAGAACTAAAAAAATTTCCCCTGCCCGCACCAGATCGCTCCCCCCCTCTCGCACGACTCCTCTCTGTTCCTCACAGGGCCGCCTGCCCAAGTGACACTCGCCCTCTCTCTCCTCTGTCCGCTCTCTCCTTCCGGCCTCCGCCGCCCTACTCCGACCGCCCTCTCCCTCCGGCCTTTGAAGGTCGCCTCGCTCCCCCTTCACCAGTCGTTTTTCTCCCTCTGTCGTGCGCGGCAGCGGCGCATCTACCAGGGAGGTCGCAAGAGGGGTGAGTTTGTTCGTTCATTCTCTGTCTCACGGCCATAATATTGATCTTGCTTGCTCTAGCGCTAATTCTGATTTGGAAAAGTAGATCCTGATCAAGCTTGGTATAGATTTGTGGTGCATGCATGGAATTGTTTGATGCTGCTTGAGGAGGTAATAAATCTTTCTAGAGGCCCAAAGATTCAGGTCATCTTTCTAGGTATTTCAATTTCAGGCTTGCATTATTTCTAGAGGCCCAAAGATTTAGTTCACCTTTCTAGGTATTTCAATTTTAGGCTTGCATTATTTCTAGAGGCCCAAGGATTCAGTTCACCTTTCTAGGTATTTCAGTTTCAGGCTTGCATTATTTCTAGAGGCCCAAAGATTTAGTTCACCTTTCTAGGTATTTCACTTTCAGGCTTGCATTATTTCTAGAGGCCCAAAGATTTGGTTCACCTTTCTAGGTATTTCAGTTTCAGGCTTGCATTATTTCTAGAGGCCCAAAGATTCAGTTCACCTTTCTAGGTATTTTAGTTACAGGCTTGCATTATTTCTAGAGGCCCAAATATGAAGTTCCCAGTCGGTGGCAAGCGGCCCTACTATCCATGCCGGTGTCGACCTCAACTCGCAAGGGTTGGCGTCGGAGGGGTTCCCGAGGCTTGGGCTCTACAGAGCCTTCCTCCAGAGCGACGATGGCGAGCTCCTCCCTCAGTGCATGAGGGGCTCCGGGCTCCCTCCCTATCGTGAATGACTTCCGTGATGAGTTAGCTCATTCTTTGTTTCATGAAGTGTTTTTTTATTTTGTGAAGCTTGATTGACGACTTGTATGTTTAAGTGGGATATCTCATTTGTATGGACAAAGTAAAAATTATCATGTTTTGCATGCTTGATTTGTATAGATGGTTCGCTTATGTCAATTGTGAGCGGGAGGAGGCCACAGAAGAGCCGGCCACAAATCCGGCAGGAAATAGGGTCCAAAGTAGTCAAATGATTGAGATAGAGCATTTATTGTCAATCTAACCCTGCCATCCATACACCTCTTTGGTTTAGAGTTAGTTCAGGGTTAGAATCTAACTCTAACCTCTAACTGAGTTAGAGTTCTCCTCATCTCGATTCATCGCCATCATACTTTCCCCATTCCCATGTTTTCAGTATCCTGTGAATCAAAGGGGCCCTTTTTTTGCATGAACAATCAAAGAGGCCCTTAGACTGGTTTAGGTCCTGGCATTTTTTATAAACATGTTATGTCCAAAATTTAATGAACGTGCTCCGGTTTCCATGAAAATAATCCGGTTTCATGTAGTAATTCATTCATTTATTTATTCTTCTGCGGGAGGTTTGCATGTAATTCGTGAGGTCTGAAATGTAAAGTACCCCGGCGTATGCTCCGAGTCGTGCATGCACTACGACCCAGATGCTCTATGTCCCACATGTGGGCGAATGGGAGCACGTGGAAATAGCCTAGGAGTACATATAGGAGGATAAATGCATGAAAAAATATGTACTCTGAAGCATAGCCGCGGTTCGAAAAGGAGACCTAAGGTGATGACAGCTATAGGTCGCACGCACCCAACTAGTGGTACTAGACATACGACTAATTTTTCCCTCAAAAAAAAGAGGCACGAGTGCTCAGTACGCCTATTCTATAAACACGAGTCCCATCTGACAACAGCGTCCGTGCTACAACTAGCTCTCCTCCCTCGTTTCTCTCTTCTAATTCTAAACTCGGCCGACGCCCGGTGGGCGGGGTGGGTTTGCTCAACTGCGGCCCCACCTCACAGTGAAAACGTTACGACTGGAATAAAAATGCCATATACTCCCTCCGTTCATAAATATAAGCCTTTTTAGATACTATTTCAAATGGAATACATCATACAGATATATGTAGACATAGTTTAGACTGTAGATTCACTCATTTTGCTCCGTATGTAGTAGTCAGTTGCTGGAATCTTTAGAAAGACTTATATTTGGGAACAGAGGGAGTACTATACTAATAAAAGATTAAGGCCACGAGGCGATGCAGTGCTGGTTACATGAGGCAAGAAGAAGAGATGCATCCATCAACGATGTTCACCTCCTCGACTCAGGGCGCCGGCCCACCGAACGGCGCCTAAGTAGCAGCAGCTTTCGTGGCCAGGTCGACGTGCTTCTGAACAATGGCGTCCAAAGATTCCAGCCGCTGGAAGAAGGCCAACGTCTTTCTGCCCTCGCTTGCCTTGTAGTGGCCTATGTAGACGATTTCCTCGTAGACGTGGATGTGCAGGTCGACGATTTCTTGCATGGCGAGGCGCTGCGCAGCGAGCGCGGCCTCGAGGTGCACATTCTTCGTCGCGACCTCCGGCACCTGAAGGGCCACCAGGGCTTGAAAGAGTTCGTCACCATGGAGGCCGATGAGGGTGGCAGGCAATGAGTCGCCTGGGCGCGCGGGCTATAGTAGTACGGGAAGGTCGTCCGCCCGCTTCTTGATGGCGGTGAACTTGTGGATGGAGTTGACCATCATGTCGTCCATGCGATAGGCGAAGCCGGCGTCGGCGAGGGCTACGATGCCTGCGGTCACCAACACCGTCTGGAAACGCTGCGCGGTGCGGGGCCGCAGGCCGGCGCCTTGGATGATTTGGCACAACCGACTGCCGCTCGCGTCCATCGCCTCCATAGGTGCTTGTGGCTTCTGGTCACTTGGTCTTGGATAGGAGTGAGCAGTGTTGCGCAGAGACTTGGGAGTATATGGATTGGAGTGGTGGGGTGCCTTTATTATATGAGAGTCCAAACTCTGTTGCATTCACATAGTGTTGGCTCTATTCAGCTTCTCCAATTAATTCCCTCTGCATGTAATTGAGGATGCATCATTGACCGTTCAATGTCTCGGGAACCGCTACCCTCTCCCTCCTTGGCATTCAAGCACCTATGGACCCGTCGACGACGAGGTGCCTATGGTGACTTCGTAAATTTCAAGATGATAGTGCCGTGTGTGTGTGCGTTCATAGGGGTGAGTGTATGCGCGTGTATATGAGCGCTTGCATCTGTACTGTGTCAAAAACACGTAAATGCGTGTCAAAAAGAGACTAGTCAGTATACTCAATATTGTGCACCTCGGAGAGGAAAACGATAGAACTAGTACGTATTTATTTACGGTGCAGATTCACTCATTTTGCTCCATATGTACTCCATCTCTGTGTAGTCTAGTCACTTGTTGAAATCTCTAGAAGGGCAAATACTCCTTTTTGGTTTATAGGGCTATACTAGCAAGTAGTTGTAGTACAATAGTGGGATCACATAGCAATTTTGTCTCATGCAACGTTCGGTTTGCGCTTGGCTCTTCGCCTCTTCGAGAAGACGAACAATGATGTTACTACTACTACTTCTACAGTGTCGAATCCACTACTGCATGTCCGTCCACCGCGAGCGGGGCGGATAGCTTGTTGTAGAAGTATACTACTCCCTCCGTTCCAATATAGATGACCCAACTTTATATTAAAGTTAGTACAAAGTTGAGTCATCTATTTTGGAACAGAGGGAGTACTAAGCAAAAGCCTGTCCTCGTTTGCGAGTAACCACATGCATGGGCAAGGGAGAAGGCGTGTAGTAAAATCAAGCTTCTCCTTGTTGTACGAGTTGACGCGACACATCATAGCACTGGCCGCACATGCTTGCCTCTAAACGTGGCTGAAAGACCCGCAGTGTACAATATATTTGCTGCAACCTCTAACATTTACCCACCACAAATTAAAATATATGTGGCCGTATGCATTGTTCTGATGCAGAGGCCGGGGAGTCCTCCCTTTTTGATTTTTTTTAAAAATATATATATTCCTGTCTTGACCAGATGAGCGTGCAAACTACAATCACTAGGGTGACAGGTAGGGCCAGATGACTATTTTAATTTTTTTTAAAACTTCGAGATGGCAACATAGCATGGAGTCGACCCGAACGATTTTAAGCTTACAGGCACGGTACACGCTATCCTAGACTAGTCTACACATGAAACTGCCACCCGAGCGTCCGGGCTGCGCTTGGCTCTTTGCCTCTTTGGAAAGTCAAACAATGATGGAGTACTACTGCACTAGAGGAGTACTACAGTACGCTTCTGGCCATCTGACACCGATAGAACTGCTGCATGTCCACCGCGTGCCGGAGGGAGAGCGTGTAGAGAAAGCTACTCCTAGTCTTGCCAGCCACCACGCTCATGGGCGAGGGAGGGACGCTCCTGCCTTTGCGTGTATGACATGTGGGCCCGACAGGTGGGTGGCCAACCTGTCATACAACCAAAGGCAGGTGCAGTTAAGTCCGCGAGGGAGAGGATAATCAAACTTCTCGTTGATGTACGAGTTGACGCGACACATAAACGCACTGCACTCGATATATTTCAATAATTTGCGGTTACTGATGCATTAATTACAACGCATGCATGCATGTCATGACTCTCCTTTTGATACTTGCATGTGTTGATTTAATGCACCTTGAAGTAGTACTCCCTCCGATTCCTTTTACATTGCATATAACTTTTTCTTGTTTTTCTTAGATTAGTCTGGGCATCTGTGTTGGTTTCCATCTGTGCCCCCGCTCGATTAGTTCTGCCCCGATTAATCGCGCCAGTTTCCAAAGCAAAAATTGGCTACAGGCAAACGCATGCATCGCCAGATGCGGCTTGACCGCCTGGGGAAGCCAACTCAAGCGAAAAGGAAGGAGGACCAGCCAACCATTGCATGCACATTTACTATTGATATTTATGCAGCTTACTCATGCGCACGGGCAAATTTGTCCAGAAAACTCAAACTACTGCCTTCCTTGGTATGCGGGAGGAGAGTTACGCGCAGAGTATAAAATATGTGATGTTAAAGCTTTGTAATGCCCCGTCCCAACAAGAGATGGTTGTGCACGAGGAGGGCGAGATCATGCAGACGGAACAGGAACTGACGAGGCAGCTCACTAAGGTCTCCATGGACCTCACCGTGCTCTGCTGCACCTTGCGCCTCCGCCCCTTGACGCCTCCAGTGTATGAGGTTCGAATACACCTCGTCCGTTCGGCTGATTGAGCAAAGTGCAGGTTTCTTGATTGATGTGCTGTTTGATTGATTTCTGCAGTGCAAGAGAGGGCACCTGGCCTACGCGGACTGCCGCGTCGAGCACCCCGGGAACCAGTGGTAGTGCCAGAAGTGCGAGCGCGGTGGTGGCTACGACGTGCAAAGCACGGCGATGGAAGCCGTCATTTCGTCGCTAAGGGTGGTGTGCCCGCACGAAGGCAGTGGGCTCTACGTCATTTACCACAAGCTCGCCGATCACCAGAGCGTGTGTCCGCTCGCGCCCTACAAATGCCCCGTGCCCGTCTGCGGCTATGAAGGCCCGCCGCCGGCGCTCTACCACCACATCAGCAATGCGCATCCCATGCCTGTGCACAGGATCCAATACGGCAAGGTGCTCCAGCTGCAAGTCCCACTGTCGGAGCCATGGCTCTTGCTGTTCGCGGAGGAGGACGGACGCACGTTTTTCTTGGTCGGCGGCGTGCTCGACATCGGCGCGCCTATCTCCATGTCGGTGGTCTACATCAGAGCGGGGGCGTCCCCACTGCCGCAATACGTGGCCAAGCTGTGGGTGAACGGCCCGCTGGGGGAGCCCAAAGGCACGACCGACGCTGTCAAGGTGGAAATGGAGGTGACAAGCAGCAAGGATCCCGGCGACGTCGACATGCAGGAGCTGACCTTCTTCACAGTTCGGCCCAAGCTACTGGCCGGGGCTAAGCTGGTGTCCCTCCACATTCAGATTGACAAGCTCACGTCCTAAATGTTTCTACGATGCCTTCTATTTATCTTAGTAATATGCTAATGTAGGGATTACCTCGGTCTACTTTAGCTTAAGAAATGGTGGGTTTTGGTGGCAATGCAGCAATTACTTCAACATCAGATCAGTAATTTCCAACAGTCAAACGGATATTTTGTGTCTGTTGGATATAAAGTTCCTTTGGGTAAGAAGTACTAGATAAAAGGAGATGTATGTAGACGTATTTTAGTTTTAGATACGTCCCTTTTTATCCATTTTGATGACAAGCACTCCCTGCATTCCACAATACATGCCTTCCATTTGTCAAAATATAGATATATTTAGACATGTTTTAGTATATAGGTACATCCATGATAGAGCCAGTCGGATGGTTGAGAACACTACATTTCGTAGCTACAGATGCGTGTGTGACTCCCAGATGCAGAAGCTGGGGGTCATCATCCTCCTTTTCGAGAAAAAATAGACGCGTGTGTGAGAGGACGAGTGCATGCGTGCACCTCTTCTCTTCCTGTATAACGTACTAAACTCAGAGTACAAGTTTTTGTGGGTGGCATGATGGTGCGTGCGAGAAGTCCGGAGAGATAGATTTAATGCGTCTAAAAAATGACTAGCCTATAGCTCGCCACGCGGCTATTCCTGTCGAACGCCCCATTAACCGTAAGATATGTATACGACGGTGCCAGTTATTGCAAGTACACAGTAGGAAAAGTACACCACGGCTAAGAACACGTGCCCACGTAACGCCATCCGGGAATAGTGCCGCACTTCGAAACTAGAACCGTCAAAAAAATTCGAGCTTGCGTCTCGTCAGATTCCAAATTACTCCATGCTATATTGAATTACAAACCTGTTCACACCGATCACAACCTAAACTGTTTCCCACTTAGGAGCGTATTAGTACTCGGTTATAAATACTAGTATGCCAGGATGACTGCACATTCTTCCTCAACTCCTCATTCACAAAAACAAACAAGTCATTCAACATCCTTCCCTTGCGTCTGCCATGGACAGCAGGAGTTCTGGGTCAAGAGATTGCCACCAGGGAGAGGCGAGTATGGATGCGGAAGCACGAGAGATGCCCCACCTCGCTGCGAAAGCAGCCGACATGTCCCGCCACGCGGAAGTAGCAGCACAGAGGTCCCGCCATGCCGCTGAAGCAGCACGGAGGTCCCACCGCACCGTCGATGCAGCAGACTGGTCCGGCCGCGCCGCGGAAGCAGCAGAGATGTCCCGCCGCGCCACGAATGCAGCAGAGATGCTCCGCTGCGCCGTGGCGGCCTGGGAAAATTTCTCGCGGGCAGGCGACGACTGTTACAGGCGCATGCATGCGATCGTCCATAGCCAGATGGATTAGATCTCTGGCTGGGCGAGGTTGCAGGACGACATGAAAGCCTCATTTGAACAGGCTACCAGCATCATCCGGCAACTAAGGGAGGGCAATGAGAGGCTTCGGGCCGAGCGCGACCTGCTGAGGGCGAAGATCGTCCGAAGTGCAGACCAGCAGGAGGAGACCAGTGCCTTGTTGAAGAGGACCGGCGTCATCGTCAAGAAACTTATGGTCGAGAATGACATGCTCCGCATCGAGCGCCAAAGGCTGGTGGAGGAATCCATGGATGTTCTCAAGTAGCGTCTTGAGGACACGAAAGAGCTCATCGCCGCTCGCCGCGGAGACTAGTTCCCGCGGCCTGCAGCAATGCATCAAGAAATTAGAGATCAGCGAGCCAGATCCTTGTCTTCCTTCTTCTTTTGCCCTTGTGTATTTTGGGCATAGCCGCATGTGGCTTTTTTAATTATCCTTCTAATTATGTAAGACAATTAATCGTCCTTATATATTCATCAGTCTTGCTATAAGTCGCAGTAGATGCTATACAGGTCCGTCGGATCTTACATCGAGATCCGTGTTTTCAGATTTTCTTTTTTCTCTCTTAAATCTCAGTCGAGTGAGACATAGCCACGCCATTAAATAGAGGCTCGGCGCCATTAATGGAGACCTTGGGAGAGAGGTAGATGGTAGATGGAGGTCAAAGGGCTCTCCTCCCGATAAGCACGCATAGGGGTGTGATTGCACGCCTCTCGTACTCAAATAGCTACCCTGCACGGCGCCTCCTAGCTAATAAAAAATGGGGACGCGTGGCGGCACGTAAATGGTAGTAAATAGAACGCCCACGGTTTCAATAATACTTGTGTTTCCGATTGTAACATGACAACACTTGTTCCAAAATGACTTTGTTGATTGTTAATGTGTGCGCCTTCGCAAATCAGACATGGCACTAGGCCAAGTTTCATTATTTTCATGCGTGTTTTGGATTTACATGAATTAAAAAACTAAGTTTCTCAATGTTTCCAGCCCAGCCACAACGCCCAGAATTTTGAATTTCATTCCCATTTCTTGCATGGAATCTAGAAATTTACCTGAGGACACACATGTGATTTTTCAACCAACTTTGGTGCACTGGAACATGTGCTTGTATTTCAAATTTGAATTATGCACACAAAGGTGACACGTTCCCTCTCAGAACCACGAGCCTTCTTGAGAGAAGCTCCGATTTGCAAGAAGCTTATACCCAAATTTGTTCCTATTCGGCCAATTTTTTACCACAGCTGGTACTACCATGACATGACACCATGCCAAGTATCATGATTTTAAAACCAAGTTTCTCAATGTTCTCGACTGAGCCACGATGCCCAGATGTTTGAATTTTATTCTCGTTTTTTGCATGGGACCTAGAAATTCACCCGAGGACATAAATGTGATTTTTCAACCAACTTTGGTGCACGACATGTGCTTGTAGTTCAAATTTGAATTATGCACATTAAATGACCAAAAAATCAATTAATGTGTAAAAAAGCCAAACGGAGCCGGAATAATTTCCAAAATTTAACAGGGCACTCATGTAGTTCTATGTTGCCTTTGTAAATAAACTCAAGGGGGACAACGTATATCGTTTCGCACTCAAAGGTGGCACGTTCCCTCTCAGAACCACGAGCCTTCTTGAGAGAAGCTTCAGTTTGCAAGAAGCTTATACCCAAATCTGTTCCTATTCGGCCAATTCTTTTACCACAGCATGGTAGTACCATGACATGACACCCATGCCAAGTTTCATGATTTTTAGACGTGTTTTGGATTTACAAGAATTTAAAAACCAAGTTTCTCAATGTTCTCAGCCGAGCCACGATGCCCAGATGTTTGAATTTTATTCTCATTTCTTGCATGGGACCTAGAAATTCACCTGAGGATACAAATGTGATTTTTCAACCAACTTTGGTGCACGCGAGCATGTGCTTGTAGTTCAAATTTGACTTATGCACATTAAATGACCAAAAACTCAATTAATGTATAAAAAACGACAAACGAACCCGGAATAATTCTAAAATTTAACAGGGCACTCATGCAGTTCTATGTTGCCTTTGTTGGAAATATGCCCTAGAGGCAATAATAAATTGGTTATTATTATATTTCCTTGTTCATGATAATCGTTTATTGTCCATGCTATAATTGTATTGATAGGAAACTCAGATACATGTGTGGATATATAGACAACACCATGTCCCTAGTAAGCCTCTAGTTGACTAGCTCGTTGATCAATAGATGGTTATGGTTTCCTGACCATGGACACTGGATGTCGTTGATAACGGGATCACGTCATTAGGAGAATGATGTGATGGACAAGACCCAATCCTAAGCCTAGCACAAAGATCGTGTAGTTTGTATGCTAAAGCTTTTCTAATGTCAAGTATAATTTCCTTAGACCATGAGATTGTGCAACTCCCGGATACCGTACCAAACGTCACAACGTAACTGGGTGTCTATAAAGGTGCATTACAGGTATCTCCAAAAGTGTCTGTTGGGTTGGCGCGAATCGAGACTGGGATTTGTCACTCCGTGTAAACGGAGAGGTATCTCTGGGCCCACTCGGTAGGACATCATCATAATGTGCACAATGTGACCAAGGGGTTGATCACGGGATGATGTGTTACGGAACGAGTAAAGAGACTTGCCGGTAACGAGATTGAACGAGGTATCGGTATACCGACGATCGAATCTCGGGCAAGTACAATACCGCTAGACAAAGGGAATTGTATACGGGATCGATTGAGTCCTTGACATCGTGGTTCATCCGATGAGATCATCGTGGAACATGTGGGAGCCAACATGGGTATCCAGATCCCGCTGTTGGTTATTGACCGGAGAACGTCTCGGTCATGTCTGCATGTCTCCCGAACCCGTAGGGTCTACACACTTAAGGTTCGATGACGCTAGGGTTATAAAGGAAGCTTGTATGTGGTTACCGAATGTTGTTCGGAGTCCCGGATGAGATCCCGGACGTCATGAGGAGTTCCGCAATGGTCCGGAGGTAAAGATTTATATATGGGAAGTCCTGTTTTGGTTACCGGAAAAGTTTCGGGCGATATCGGTAATGTACCGGGACCACCGGGAGGGTCCCGGGGGTCCACCAAGTGGGGCCACCTGCCCCAGAAGGCTGCGTGGGCCAAGTGTGGGAGCGGACCAGCCCCTAGGTGGGCTGGTGCGCCCCCCACAAGGGGCCCAAGGCGCAAGGGAGAGTGGGAGGGGGCAAACCCTAGTCCAGATGGGCCTTAAGGCCCACCTAGTGGGCGCCTTCCCCTCTCTCCCCTCTTGGCCGCCTCCCCCTTTTCCCATCTAGGGCTGCCGCCCCTCTAGGGGTGGGAACCCTAGAGGGGGCGCACCCTCCTCCCTCCCCCCTATATATACTTGAGGTTTTGGGGCTGCCAGACAGATGAGAACTTCTCCCTCTACTGGTGCAGCCCTGCCTCTCCTCCTCCTCCTCTCTCGTGATGCTTGGCGAAGCCCTGCTGGATTGCCACGCTCCTCCACCACTACCACGCCGTTGTGCTGCTGCTGGATGGAGTCTTCCTCAACCTCTCCCTCTCTCCTTGCTGGATCAAGGCGTGGGAGACGTCACCGGGCTGTACGTGTGTTGAACGCGGAGGTGCCGTCCGTTCGGCACTCGGATCTCCGGTGATTTGGATCACGATGAGTACGACTCCTTCAACCCCGTTCTCTTGAACGCTTCCGCTTAGCGATCTACAAGGGTATGTAGATGCACTCTCCTTCCCCTCGTTGCTGGTTTCTCCATAGATAGATCTTGGTGACACGTAGGAAAATTTTGAATTTCTCCTACGTTCCCCAACAGTGGCATCATGAGCTAGGTCTATGCGTAGTTTCTATGCACGAGTAGAACACAAAGTAGTTGTGGGTGTTTATTTTGTTCAATATGCTTACCGTTACTAGTCCAATCTTGATTCGACGATATTGTGGGATGAAGCGGCCCGGACCGACCTTACACGTACTCTTATGTGAGACTGGTTCCACCGACTAACATGCACTAGTTGCATAAAGGTGGCTAGCGAGTGTCTGTCTCTCCCACTTTAGTCGGATCGGATTCGATGAAAAGGGTCCTTATGAAGGGTAAATAGCAATTGGCATATCACGTTGTGGTTTTGCGTAGGTAAGAAACGTTCTTGCTAGAAACCCATAGCAGCCACGTAAAACATGCAAACAACAATTAGAGGACGTCTAACTTGTTTTTGCAGGGTATGCTTTGTGATGTGATATGGCCAAGAAGAATGTGATGAATGATATGTGATGTATGAGATTGATCATGTTCTTGTAATAGGATTCACGACTTGCATGTCGATGAGTATGACAACCGGCAGGAGCCATAGGAGTTGTCTTAATTTATTGTATGACCTGCGTGTCATGGAACAACGCCATGTAATTACTTTACTTTATTGCTAACCGGTAGCCATAGTAGTAGAAGTAATAGTTGGCGAGACAACTTCATGAAGACACGATGATGGAGATCATGATGATGGAGATCATGATGATGGAGATCATGGTGTCATGCCGGTGATGATGATGATCATGGAGCCCCGAAGATGGAGATCAAAAGGAGCAAAATGATATTGGCCATATCATGTCACTATTTGATTGCATGTGATGTTTATTATGTTTATGCATCTTGTTTACTTAGAACGACGGTAGTAAATAAGATGATCCCTTACAACAATTTCAAGAAGTGTTCTCCCCTAACTGTGCACCGTTGCTACAGTTCGTCGTTTCGAAGCACCACGTGATGATCGGGTGTGATAGATTCTTACGTTCACATACAACGGGTGTAAGACAGATTTACACATGCAAACACTTAGGGTTAACTTGACGAGCCTAGCATGTACAGACATGGCCTCGGAACACGGAGACCGAAAGGTCGAGCATGAGTCGTATAGTAGATACGATCAACATGAAGATGTTCACCGATGATGACTAGTCCGTCTCACGTGATGATCGGACACGGCCTAGTTGACTCGGATCATGTAATCACTTAGATGACCAGAGGGATGTCTATCTGAGTGGGAGTTCATAAGATGAACTTAATTATCCTGAACATAGTCAAACGATCTTTGCAAATTATGTCGTAAGCTCGCGCTTTAGTTCCACTGTTTTAGATATGTTCCTAGAGAAAATATAGTTGAAAGTTGATAGTAGCGATTATGCGGACAGTAGAAAGCTTATGTCCTTAATGCACCGCTCAGTGTGCTGAACCCCAAACGTCGTTTGTCGATGTTGCGAACATCGGACATACACGTTTTGATAACTACGTGATAGTTCAGTTAAATGGTTTAAGTTGAGGCACCAAAGACGTTTTCGAAACGTCGCGGAACATATGAGATGTTTCGAGGGCTGAAATTGGGATTTCAGGCTCGTGCCCACGTCAAGAGGTATGAGACCTCCGACGATTTTCTTAGCCTGCAAACTAAGGGAGAAAAGCTCAATTGTTGAGCTTGTGCTCAGATTGTCTGAGTGCAACAATCACTTGAATCGAGTGGGAGTTGATCTTCCAGATGAGATAGTGATGTTTCCCCAAAGTCATTGCCACCAAGCTGCTAGAGCTTCGTGATGAACTATAACATATCAGGGATAGATATGATGATCCTTGAGATATTCGCGATGTTTGACACCGCGAAAGTAGAAATCAAGAAGGAGCATCAATTGTTGATGGTTGGTGAAACCACTAGTTTCAAGAAGGGCAAGGGCAAGAAGGGATACTTCATGAAACGGCAAATCAGCTGCTGCTCAAATGAAGAAACCCGAGGTTAAACCCAAACCCGAGACTAAGTGCTTCTGTAATAAGGGGAACAACCACTGGAGCAAGATTACCCTAGATACTTGGTAGATGAGAAGGTTGGCAAGGTCGATAGAAGTATATTGGATATACATTATGTTAATGTGTACTTTACTAGTACTCCTAGTAGCACCAGGGTGTTAGATACCGGTTCGATTGCTAAGTGTTAGTAACTCGAAATAAAAGCTACGGAATAAAACAGAGACTAGCTAAAGGTGAGCTGACAATATGTGTTGGAAGTGTTTCCAAGTTTGATGTGATCTAATATCGCACGCTCCCTCTACCATCAAGATTAGTATTAAACCTGATATGCCTTGCACTAAGGCTATTTATTCGAATAAATACCTTCAATGGTCTTGCACCTAAAGAATGGTTTATTAATCTCGATTGTAGTGATACACATTTTCATGCCAAAAGATATAAGATAGTAATGATAGTACCACTTACTTGTGGCACTGCCACGTAAGTCATATCGGTATAAAATGCATGAAGAAGCTCCATGTTGATGGATCTTTGGACTCACTCATTTTTGAAAAGTTTGAGACATGCGAACCATGTCTATTGGTGTATATGCATGAAGAAACTCCATGCAAATGGACCGTTTGAACTCACTTGATTTTGAATCACTTGAGACATGCAAATCATACCACATGGGCAAGATGACTGAAAGCCTCGTTTTAGTAAGACGGAACAAGATAGCAACTCGTTGGAAGTAACACATTTTGATGTGTGCAGTCCAATGAGTGGTGAGGCATGCAGTGAATATCGTTATGTTCTTACTTCTCAGATGATTCAAGTAGATGTTGAGAATATTTTCTTGATGAAACACAAGTCTGAATTATTGAATGGTTCAAGTAATTTCAGAGTGAAGTAGAAGATCATTGTGACAAGAGGATAAAATGTCTATGATATGATCATAGAGATGAATATCTGAGTTACGAGTTTTTGCACGCAATTAAGACATTGTGGAAATTGTTTTACAATTAATACCGCCTGGAACACCATAGTGTGATGGTGTGTCCGAACATCATAGTTGCACCCTATTGGATATGGTGGGTACCATGATGTCTCTTATCGAATTACCACTATCGTTCATGGGTTAGGCATTAGAGACACCCGCACTCACTTTAATAGGGTACCACGTAATTCCGTTGAGATGACACCGGTTGCGAGAAACCTATGCTGTCATTTCTTAAAGGTTTGGGGCTGCGACGCTTATGTGAAAAAGTTTCAGGTTGATAAGCTCGAACCCAAAGCGGATAAAAATGCATCTTCATAGGACACCCAAAACAGTTGGGTATACCTCCTAATTCAGATCCGAAAGCAATATGGATTGTTTCTTGAATCGGGTCCTTTCTCGAGGAAAGGTTTCTCTCGAAAAGTAGAGTAGGAGGATGGTGGAGATTTGATGTGGTTATTGAACCGTCACTTCAACCAGTGTGTATCAGGGCACAGGAAGTTGTTCATGTGGAACCTACACCAATTGAAGTAGAAGCTTATGATAGTGATCATGAAGTTTCGGATCAAGTCACTACCGTACCTCGTAGGGTGACAAGGATACGTACTACTTCAGAGTGGTACGGTAATCCTGTCTTGAAGGTCATGTTGCTAGACAACAATGAACCTACGAGCTATGGAGAAGCGATGGTGGGCCCATATTCCGACAAATGTTTAGAAGACATGAAATCCGAGATAGGATCCATGTATCAGAACAAAGCATGGACTTTGGTGGACTTGCCCAATGATCGGCAAGCCATTTGATAAATGGATCTTTTAAGAAGAAGACGGACGTGGATGGTAATGTCACCATCCATGAAGCTCGACTTGTGGCGAAGAGTTTTTCACAAGTTCAAGGAGTTGACTACGATGAGATTTTCTCATCCGTAGCAATGCTTAAGTCCGTCGGATTCATGTTAGCATTAGCTGCATTTATGAAATCTGGCAGATGGATGTCAAAACGAGTTTCCTTACCAGTTTTCGTAAGGAAAGGTTGTATGTAATACAATCAGAAAGGTTTTGTCGATCCTAAGGATGCTAAAAGGTATGCTAGCTCCAGCAATCCTTCTAAGGACTGGAATAAGCATCTCGGAGTTGGAATGTGCGCTTTGATGAAATGATCAAAGATTTTGGGTTTATACAAAGTTCATGAGAAACTTGTATTTCCAAAGAAGTGAGTGGGAGCACTATAGAATTTCTGATGAATATATGTTGTCGACATATCATAGATCAGAGATGACGTAGATTTTCTAGAAAGCATATAGGGTTATTTGAAAGGTGTTTTTCAATGGAAAACCTGGATTAAGCTACTTGAACATTGAGCATCAAGATCTATAAGGATAGATCAAAATGCTTAATAATACTTTCAAATGAGCACATACCTTGACAAGATCTTGAAGGTGTTCAAGATGGATCAGTCAAAGAATAAGTTCTTGCCTGAGTTGTAAGGTACGAAGTTAAGACTTAAAGCTCGACCTCGGCAGAAAAGAGAGAAAGGACGAAGGTCGTCCCCTATGCTTTAGACGTAGGCTCTACAGTATGCTATGCTGTGTACCGCACCTGAAGTATGCCTTGCCATGAGTCAGACAAGGGGTACAAGAGTGATCCAAGAATAGATCACAGTACAGCGGTCAAAGTTATCCTTAGTAACTAGTGGACTAAGGAATTTTCTCGGTTATGGAGGTGATAAAGAGTTCGACGTAAAGAGTTACGACGATGCAAGCTTAACACCTATCCGGATAGCTCTGAGTAGAGATACCGGATACGTATAATGGAGAAACAATTTAGAATAGCTCCAAGTAGAACAGTTATTTGGAATAGCTCCAAATAGAGCGTGGTAGCTGCATCTAGGAGATGACATAAAGATTTGTAAAGCACACACGGATTTGAAAGGTTCAGACCCGTTGACTAAAACCTCTCTCACAAGCAACATGATCAAACCCAGAACTCACTGAGTGTTAATCACATAGTGATGTGAACTAGATTATTGACTCTAGTAAACTCTTTGGATGTTGGTTACATGGCGATGTGACCTGTGAGTGTTAATCACATGGCGATGTGAACTAGATTATTGACTCTAGTGCAAGTGGGAGACTGTTGGAAATATGCCCTAGAGGCAATAATAAATTGGTTATTATTATATTTCCTTGTTCATGATAATCGTTTATTGTCCATGCTATAATTGTATTGATAGGAAACTCAGATACATGTGTGTATATATAGACAACACCATGTCCCTTGTAAGCCTCTAGTTGACTAGCTCGTTGATCAATAGATGGTTATGGTTTCCTGACCATGGACATTGGATGTCGTTGATAACGGGATCACGTCATTAGGAGAATGATGTGATGGACAAGACCCAATCCTAAGCCTAGCACAAAGATCGTGTAGTTCGTATGCTAAAGCTTTTCTAATGTCAAGTATCTTTTCCTTAGACCATGAGATTGTGCAACTCCCGGATACCGTAGGAATGCTTTGGGTGTACCAAACGTCACAACGTAACTGGGTGTCTATAAAGGTGCATTACAGGTATCTCCGAAAGTGTCTGTTGGGTTGGCGCGAATCGAGACTGGGATTTGTCACTCCGTGTAAACGGAGAGGTATCTCTGGGCCCACTCGGTAGGACATCATCATAATGTGCACAATGTGACCAAGGGGTTGATCATGGGATGATGTGTTACGGAATGAGTAAAGAGACTTGCCGATAACGAGATTGAACGAGGTATCGGGATACCGACGATCGAATCTCGGGCAAGTACAATACCGCTAGACAAAGGGAATTGTATACGGGATCGATTGAGTCCTTGACATCGTGGTTCATCCGATGAGATCATCGTGGAACATGTGGGAGCCAACATGGGTATCCAGATCCCGTTGTTGGTTATTGACCGGAGAACGTCTCGGTCATGTATGCATGTCTCCCGAACCCGTAGGGTCTACACACTTAAGGTTCGATGACGCTAGGGTTATAAAGGAAGCCTGTATGTGGTTACCGAATGTTGTTCGGAGTCCCGGATGAGATCCCGGACGTCACGAGGAGTTCTGGAATGGTCCGGAGGTAAAGATTTATATATGGGAAGTCCTGTTTTGGTTACCGGAAAAGTTTCGGGCGATATCGGTAATGTACCGGGACCACCGGGAGGGTCCCGGGGGTCCACCAAGTGGGGCCACCTGCCCCAGAGGCTGCGTGGGCCAAGTGTGGGAGGGGACCAGCCCCTAGGTGGGCTGGTGCGCCCCCCACAAGGGGCCCAAGGCGCAAGGGAGAGTGGGAGGGGGCAAACCCTAGTCCAGATGGGCCTTAAGGCCCACCTAGTGGGCGCCTTCCCCTCTCTCCCCTCTTGGCCGCCTCCCCCTTTTCCCATCTAGGGCTGCCGCCCCTCTAGGGGTGGGAACCCTAGAGGGGGCGCACCCTCTCCCTCCCCCTATATATACTTGAGGTTTAGGGGCTGCCAGACAGATGAGAACTTCTCCCTCTACTGGTGCAGCCCTGCCTCTCCTCCTCCTCCTCTCCCGTGATGCTTGGCGAAGCCCTGCTGGATTGCCACGCTCCTCCACCACCACCACGCCGTTGTGCTGCTGCTGGATGGAGTCTTCCTCAACTCTCCCTCTCTCCTTGCTGGATCAAGGCGTGGGAGACGTCACCGGGCTGTACGTGTGTTGAACGCAGAGGTGCCGTCCGTTCGGCACTCGGATCTTCGATGATTTGGATCACGACGAGTACGACTCCTTCAACCCGTTCTCTTGAAAGCTTCCGCTTAGCGGTCTACAAGGGTATGTAGATGCACTCTCCTTCCCCTCGTTGCTGGTTTCTCCATAGATAGATCTTGGTGACACGTAGGAAAATTTTGAATTTCTGCTACGTTCCCCAACAGTTCAAATTTTGAATTATGCACATTAAATGCAATAAACTCAATTAATGTGTAAAAAGGCCAATGAGTCGAAATGTTTTCTAAAAGTTTAACAGAGCACTCATGTAGTCTATGTTGCTTTGTAAATAAACTCAAGGGGGACAACGTATATGTTTCGCACTCAAAGGTGGAAACGTTCTCTCAGAACCACGAGCCTTCTTGGAGAGAAGCTTTCGTTTTGCAAGAGCTTAGACCAATATATGTTTATTGCCCATTCTTTTACCCCAGATGGTAGTACAATGAGCAGGAACTATGCAAGTTTCATGATTTTAGATTGTTTTGGATTTACAAGAATTTAAAACAAGTTTCTCAATATTCCTCGGCAGAGCCACGATGCCTAGATGTTGAATTTTATTCTCATTTCTTGGCATGGGACCTAGAAATTCACACCGAGGAACAAATGTGATTTTTCAAACCACTTGGTGCACGAGAGAATGTGCTTGTATTCAAATTTGACTTATGCACATTAAATGACCAGAAACCTCAATTAATGTATAAAAAGACAAATAACCTGGAAATAATCAATTTAACATGGCACTCTGTAGTTCTATGTTCCTTGGTTAAGAAACTCAAGGGTGGGGGGGCAGCGTATTTGTTTCAGCACTCAAGGGTTGGCACGTTGCTCTTAGAACACGAGCGTTCAAATCGGCCGCAATTTTTTACCCAACATGTTAGTGCATGCATGACCATGCAAGTTTTCATGATTCCAGACGAGTTTTGGATTACATGTTTGAAAAGTTTTCGATTTCTGGCCGAGTCACAGAGCAGCAGATGTTTGAATTTTCATTCTCATTTTCCATGGGACTTAGAAATCAACCAGGCACACATGTGCATTTTTCAACAACTTTGGTGCACCGGAGCATGCGCATGCAGTCATATTTAGATTATTGCACTTTAAAAGTCTAGAAAACTCAATTAATGTATAAAAGGCAAACGAACCCGAAATAATTCCAAAATTAACAGGGCGCTCATATAGTTCTATGTTGCCTCTGTAAAGAAAATCAGGGGGGAGGCAGCGTATATCGTTTCGCACACAAAGGTGACACATTCCCTCTCGGAACCACGAGGCTTGTTGAGAGAATCTCCGGTTTTGGAAGAAGCTTATACCAAAACTTGTCCCAATTCAGCCAAAAATTATACATATGAAAACAGGTTTTAGATTATCCCGAACATCTCGCTACCTAGACCAATAATGTACTATGATTTGAATTCAACATAAAATGGATACAAATATTTGAATTGGAGAGCGTATGGTACATGTAGTTCATAGTGAAATATGCTTACTGCTATATGCATGTTTTTTGTTATCAAGATAATATTTAAGTTATTGTATAACTTGACAACAATCATATTCAAATAAGGAAAATTGATTCAAATTTAGTCCATGTGGTAGACGACAATATATATGTTCACATGGTGGAGTAAAATGTTCATATATGTTGGAAGATCAAAATGTATGACTACATCAATTATAAACCGCAAGGTCACCTAACGATATATTCGAATTCAACATAACGTGGATTCAAAAATTGAAATTTGAGATCATGGCATCTATAATCATATAAAAATGGACATTACTCTTTCTTTGGTGGGAATTGATTTGTTTTTTGTTGTTGTTGAGGGAAGTGCGAATCGATTTGGTACTGTGCAGGGTAATCTTGTTCTCCCGATTTTTTTACATTTTTCTTGTAGTTTTTTCAATGGCATCTATAGCAATATAGTAAAAGGGGACATGACTCTCTTGTGTCTTGTATGAATTGTTTTTTACACGTTAAGTTTGTTCTGCTGAACAAGGAATCCGCACCTTGTTATCCCAAAATTTTCAAGCTCGAGTATCTTTTGTCTCACCTGGTTTGGAACTCCCACTTCTTCAACCCACGCCGCGCCTTGTTATCCCGAAATTTGGATGCGCAGTAGAACTCCCTCCTCATCCAAAATCGCTGCCGTAGCCCAGACACACGAAATCGCCCTTCTATCCCTTAGATGGAAATGAAGCTTCACGTCGCAGTCTCAAAACCGGTGGGGTACTCTGGTAACTTACCCTACATTTCGGACAAGCGCGTTCCCTAAGCATGGCTCCTCCCTCCCCCTTCGCCCCCCCCCCCCCATTCGTACACCGAGGCCGCCAACACCCACGCTCCTCCATCGGCCCTCCCGACCACCGCCCAGCTGGAGACTCTTCCCCGACTATGTCGTCCACCGCCAACAGCTCACCTTCCCTCATCCACCGCACTGGATGAGGATCCGTCGTCGATCTCGTCGTCCTTTCGGATAAGCTGCCCCGTCCTCCACCTCCAAGGAGCTGCCCCAATGTTCGCCTCGTCTATCCGCGCCACCTCAATCCCCACAGTGTTGTCTTGACCTGCCCCACCAGAACCGCAGCACCCTCACCAATTCCTCCGATGAAGCCGAGGCCAACTCGGTGCCACCAAGGAGGTTCTACACTCACCACTGTATTTACCTTTTATTCGATCTCACGGGGTTGCCGGTGCTCGATACCCAGCAGACATGGCGGGTCTCCATCGACGGCGCCATCGCCGGCCACATCATCCACGGCGTCTCTCCCCCATGTCGTTGCTTCCTCAGCGGCGACTTCCTCAACGGCACTAGCTGCAGCTGCTCCGGCTCTAGCTCGCGTTGCAGCTCTGTTCTTGTTGTCGGTCGCGCTGCTGCACTGCTCCTGCTTTCGTTGTGCTGCTGCTCTGCTCTTGCTCTCGCTTGCTGCTGCTGCTGATGCACGACCTCCGGCAGCTACAGGAGTTGCTGCTTTAGCACTCGCTCGCGGTGCTACTGCACGACTTGCTCTCTGCTAGTGCGTTCCCTGCTCGAGCGTCTGCTGATTTAGATCACTGCTTCTCTGCTACTAGTGCTCAAACGCCCTAAACATCTATTGCAATGCTCTGTTACTAGTTCAATCAGTTTCGCAGTAAAATTCAGTTTCGACTGTGAAGTTCATTTTCTTCAGTTAAGTTCAGAGTGAATAGTACTTACAGCATCTGTCGGAGCAGCCGAGGCGCAGCTGATGCGTTTTACATCTAGCACTTTTTGGTGATGTATTTTACATCATCTATTGCAGATGATATTAGGGCCCCACTTTAGATTAACGTTGTTTGTCTTGTCATGCTTCTGCCTTGTCGCCGTACACCTTAGTGGAGCTGCTCCAACGATGGAACCGTCCATCACAGCGGAGTAGTACCCTCGGCGCCGTTTCTAGAGGCCTCGGATCTTCTTCCCCGCCTCCGACAGTCACACCAGCATCATCACCATCCTCCATGTCCAACCCAATGATGCTGAGGTCCACAAGGCTATGCCAAAGAGGTTGTACACTCGTCGCATCACTTTGTTTCTCCATTCCTCTATTCTTCCAATTCATGTGAGCCAAACACCCAGGTTGACTGAAATCCACTGTTTCCAAATGCTCTGTTTTGCACGTGCATTCCTATCCTATTCCTGTGTTTTTCCTGTCCCTGCGTTTATAGAATCCTCCAATTCTAAGGAGCCCTTACATATTTACTTCATTTTCAGATAGGCGTCAAAGAAAACTCTGTGTGTTATGTCCTGCTCCTGTCGTGCCGTCATCCACCCCACCTGAGGTGCACCATCGACAGAAGCGTTCACTGCAGCAGAGATCCCCCCTGCAGACTTTCTTTCGCCGCCTCAGATCATCTTCCCCATTGCCGGCAGCCACGCCAACTGCATTACCATCATCGACTGAGCAGATGAACCTGAGGACTACACAGTTCCGGAAGAGAGGTCGCAGTCTTTCGTGTTTGCTTACGTTATACATCGGTTATTATTACCTGCTACTTTATCGTTCAATCTTGAGTTTTGAATTGCCCATGGGTCTCATATCGAGCCAGCAACAAATAGTATCTGTCTACTATCTTGTTCATCTAGGGTCTTCTATGTGGTTCATGTTGGGTGGGCAACAAACAATAGATGATCCATTGTCTATCTTTTTAAACTGAAGCTATAATCTACCTGCTATCATTAGTTTTGGATCCATCCACTCGTTTGCTACCATCAGTCTTGATTTTTGCATGCACCCCTTAGGCCTTACAAAATCTAACTATTTTTTTATTATGCATGTCAGATATTGTACACAATCGTACTGAACATGTAGAGAAAAAGAGAAGACCATTGCATGCGAATATAATGTCATGCAGACGCCGCTCCATGGTGGGCGAAGTGCCCCCCCTCCTGCATTTCCAGATTGTATTCCAGAGGAAGATAACTGTTCAGATGGAGATTCAGAAGGAGCCGACCACGCCTGTTTACCACCTGAGGTGTTTGCTCTAACCTGGCATGCTGATGTTGGTCATATCATGCATATGGCGCCTTGCATTGCTTACATTATACATCTTATATGTCATCAGCTTAGTTTAGATTTGCTTTGTGTGAATGCCACCTGTTTGGTTTCTATATCATACTCCCACCATTCCTAAATATTTGTCTTTTTAGAGATTTCAACAAGTGACTACATACGGAACAAAATGAGTGAATCTACACTCTAAAATATGTCTATATACATCCGTATGTGGTAGTCCATTTGAAATCTCTAAAAAGACAAATATTTAGGAATGGAGGGAGTATATGGGAATCATGCAATGCCATCTTCTTTAGCCAGGCATCATATACGTGAATCATGCAATGCCATCCTGTTTAGCCAGTCATCGTATATGTGAATTGTATCATGCCATATTTTTTCCATAATGTATTCCATTTGTCAACAATGTTTATACATTCATCTACTCTTCCTGTGCATCAGCCATTTGAGTCGGTCATGGGAAAATCTGGAGTGAAAACAAGGTCTTCTGAGCTGTCAGTGCTACCTGTCGATGCAGATTTCTTTTTGGTTATAGATAGCTCCTCAGAGGAGGATTCAGAGACAGATGACCAGTCGTATTCCCCCCCTCCCGAGGTGCATGCTCTAACTTGGCTGGGTTATATTTCTCATATCATGCATACGGTGTCTTGCATTGCCATGCCATCTGCTTAGATTAGACATGCTTTGTGTGAATGCCTCCTGTTTGCTTTCTATATCAGATATGTGAATTATGCAATGCCATGTTTTTCAGCCAGTTATCATATATGTGAATTATGCACCGCCATGGAGCCAGGCATCATATATGTGAATTATCTCATGCCATATTTTTTTCATTACGTATTCCATTTGTCGACAATCTGTGTATATTGAACTACTCTTCATGTGTATCAGCCATTTGAGCCGGTTATGGAAAAATCTGGAGTGAAAACAAGGTCTTCAGAGCAGGCAATGGTACCTGTTGAAGCATATATCTCGATGGTTACAGGGAGCTCCTCAGAGGAGGATTCAGAGACAGATGACCAGTCCTATATCCCACCTGAGGTGTATGCTCTAAGTTGCAATGTTTATATTTCTCATATGATGCATATGGTGTCTTGCATTGCTTAGTTTAGACATCATATGCACAATATTGAATTCTATCTGCTTAGTTTAGAGATCATACATGCGAGTGCCAGCTGCTTAGTATATGAATCAATTATGTCAATTATATCATGCCATCCTGTATACTTAGACAACATGTATGTGAATTATTTCATCCCAACCTATTTTAGAAAGACATCATATAGTTTTGTCATGTCATCCTGTTTAGGTACTCATCATATGTTGAATTATGCCATTATATCCTGTTAAGTTATCCATCATATATCTGAAACTGTGTCATGCTATCCTGTTTAGTTAGGCATCATATATGTGAAATTGTGTCATGCTGTCCTGTTTGGTTAGACAACATATATGTGAATTACCACATCTGTCTATCATACAATGTCTGTACGTTCAATTTCTTTTCTTGTTTATCAGCCATTTGAATTGGAGGGGGTGATGGCAGTATCTAAGGGAGCAAAAACCCGTTCTTCACAAAAGACAGTGCTACCCGTCGATGCAGATAGAACCATGGTTGTACTGGCCCACAAACTAGCCCCACCACACATAATCGAGACTCTTCCAGATTGCACACTTACACCGTTGGGCAGAGAACCAGCTACAACCCATCTAACCGCAACCCCAGCGGATAGTAACCCACTTATAGTTGACAAAGCACCATGTCCACCACAGAGTACCCCCACACGAGCAGTTTGTAAAGCTACTGCAGTACCCAAAGCACGAAGACCACCACAGCTAACCCAAACTCCATGTTTAAAGCAGAAGAGCAACTGTTCTCAGGTTAGATTCCGTAGCTATGGTCCATACTCCTTTGTTGTTGCATCACTGTATTTACTCATACCAACTACTTTCGAATTTGAAGGATCCAATTGAAACTCCAATGGCGCAACAGGTATGTTTTAAACCTATTTCTTTAACTGGATTGTTGTTCTAACTTCTTGCTCTCTGTTGATTTTAGTTTAAGTTGTATAAACAATTATGTTCTCATGTGATGCACATTACAAGTTTTGCCAATGCTGTGTAGTTTCTCACACTTATATTCTGTCTATGCTGCTGTGTCTTAAAAATATATGAGTTGAACTGTGTCTCTATCTTGATTAGGGAACATAAACTAGAATGATATGGACAATACAGTGACCATAGTACATAGATATATGTTTGTTTCATGCTGTTATCCTGTCCACCTTACTACTGAACCGGTTTACCAAAATGAGTTTCGTATACTACAAGCTAAACCTGTGATGTGTCTGCTTGTTTCTCTTGTAGTATGCAAACAGAATATTGGAGAAGAGCACCCCACTATGCAATGGTAGAGAAAGTAATGCAGATAAGGTTCAAGATAGTGAGACAACCCTGTTGGTCTCCAAGAAAGGTGATAAAAACGATCTTGTAGACAGTGAGAAAACCCCACAGTCCTGCGTTGATGTAGTGTTCGAGTTACTGGCCAGTACCGCTGGCACAAGCTCTTCGAACTCGCTGCCTGAATCACTTCGGCTTGTTCAGTCTCAGCTACAAGCTGGAAGGCATCAGTCAGCTGTGCTGCGGCAAGAAGCCGAAGGACTGAGGAAGTCCCTGCAGAATTCAGATGTGTACTTTCTTGTGCAACAGCAAGCGCTGGAGGATTTAAGCGCCAAACAAGAGAAAGTTAATAAGCTTGCTAAGCATCTTGCCAGCATTATGGGTACCCAGGATATTGTTTCTTGAACTCTTCTGAAGTGGTTTCAGTTCTGGACTTGTTTTGCTGCGGCATTTATATGCTGCTTTGTTCCTTATACTTGCACTGGTGGCGAACTTTTATGCCCAGTGGATGTAATATGTGTAATAGCCGTGATAGCCTAGCATAAGTTGCTTCCTTATTTCCTTGTTGTCTTGTTTATTTGTTTGCTTGTAGTCAATGCAGTTCTTTTTCCGCGGTTTGCTAGTGGCTGCAATAACCTATTTTTTAAAACTAGGCCACAATAACCATGGGCTAATATTTACTGTAGTGACACTGGGCCTCCTACGGGCCGTAGAAACAGTGGGCCTCCTACGGGCCGTAGAAACAATGGGCCTTCTACGGGCCGTAGAAACAATGGGCCTTCTACGGGCCGTAGAAACAATGGGCCTTCTACGGGTCGTATCATCAATGGGCCTTATACGGGTCGTATGATCGATTGGCCAAACATGGGCCAATAACAGGCCGCATTATGGCCGTAAACGGGCTAGAGTTGGAATCGTCCGTTCATGGGCCGACCATACGGGCCATCGTTAATAGGCCGTATTTGATGACGCTATGAAAACGGCCCAACGTATTAACGGACCACAAACGGGCCGACTGTAACCACGGGCTGAATTTGGCCCACAAGCAGAAAATGACAGTAACGAGCCGTAAGTAAACTAATGCTGGAAATGAGCCCAAGAATAAATGGGCTCTGAGAAGGCCGAAAGATAACATGGGCTGGAAACGGCCCAACGGAATAACGGGCCGTTAATGGGTATAAAGTGATACACTGTTCATTACGGGCCAGTTTCACCACGGGCCGTTAATGGGTGTAAAGTGATACACTGTTCATTACAGGCCAGTTTCACCACGGGCCGTTAATAGGCCAAGAGTTACATAGGGCCTCATATGGGCCGAAAGACGTCATGGGCCATACATGGCCAGAAGTGAAAACGGCCTGGAATCATATTGGATGGCCCAGATGACGCTACTGGGCCTAATTCGGATAGGGCGTAATGGGCCTTGGGTTAGCAGGTTGTAAATGGGCTATATGCGAACAGGCCGTTAACAGGCTTTACATGGGCCGGCCCGCCACCTTTTGACCAAGTCAAACGGGCCGGCCTTTTCACAGGAATGGGCCTCTATTGGGCCGTGCCACGTGTCGACGTATCATAGGCGCCTTCTGTCCAATGAGTGGATGACATCTGTCCCAACGATGAGCCGACACGTGTTTCCTCCAGCCAATGATGATTTTACACGTGGAAAATCCCCATTGGTCGGGGCTATTAACGGGTTATCGGATCCAAAACCCGACCCGATAGCTTAACGGCGTTCCGTTACGGTGGATGCCACGTGTCGGTCACCCTTGATGAAAGCACTTCTGTGACGCGCGATTTATCGTCATGGAAGTGGACACTTCCATGATGATAATTTGTGTAATGTCATGGAACACTTCTACGACAGCACATGTATGACTATCTTGATTCTATCATAAATTTGTCATGGATGTACATGCATGACAAAAAACGCGACCTACTGTGACAAACACGTATCATCACGGAAGTGTATTTTTTGTAGTGATAGTTGGATCTTATGATGTTTCTCCCCCTCTACTCTCTTGTGATGGATTGAGTTTTCCCTTTGAAGTTATCTTATCGGATTGTGTCTTTATGGATTTGAGAACACTTGATGTATGTCTTGCATGTGCTTATATGTGGTGACAATGGGATATCACGTGATCTACTAGATGTATGTTTTGGTGATCAACTTGGGGGTTCAGTGACCTTGTGAACTTATGTATAGGGGTCGGCACACGTTTTCGTCTTGACTCTCCAGTAGAAACTTTGGGGCACTATTTGAAGTACTTTGTGTTGGTTTGAATATTTGAATCTGAGATTGTGTGATGCATATCGTATAATCATACCCACGGATACTTGAGGTGACATTGGAGTATCTAGGTGACATTAGGGTTTTGGTTGATTTGCGTCTTAAGGTGTTATTCTAGTATGAACTCTATGATAGATCGAACGAAAAGAATAGCTTCTGTTATTTTACTACGGACTCTTGAATAGATCGATCAGAAAGGATAACTTTGAGGTGGTTTCGTACCCTACAATAATCTTTGTGCTAGAAGAAGAATGCATTAGAATGTTTGGCACTAAATCTTTGTATGATGAGCATGATTGCAATGTTATTAGTATGAATTCTATGAATATCTGTGATGCGAATAATATGCAAATCCACAAGCTTGGGGATGCTATGTTTGATGAAGATGATATTTTTTGTCCCCCAAGTTTTGATGAGAAAATATATTATGATGATAGCATGTCTCCTATCTATGATGATTATTGTGATGACACGTATGGTATAAAGAATAAAGTTAACCATGAAACTTGTCATCATCATTTTAATTTTCAATTGGATTATGCTTCACATGATAGTTATTTTGTTGAGTTTGCTCCCACTACTATTGATGATAATAAATTTGCGTATGTGGAGAGTAGTAAAATTTCTATGCTTGTAGATCATGAAAAGAATGCTTTATGTGATGATTATATTGTAGAATTAATTCATGATGCTACTAAAAATTATTATGAGGGAGGAATATATGCTTGTAGGAATTGCAATAATATCAAGTTTCCTCTCTATGTGCTTAAAGTTTTAAAGTTATGCTTGTTTTGCCTTCCTATGCTAGTTGATTATTTTTCCCATAAGTTGTTTGCTCACAAAATCCCTATGCATAGGAAGTGGGTTAGACTTAATTGTTCTAGTCATATTCTTCATGATCCTCTCTTTATGTTTCAATTCTTATCTTTTATGTGAGCATCATTGAAATCATCATGCCTAGCTAGAGGCGTTAAACGTTAGCGCTTGTTGGGAGGCAACCCAATTTTATTTTTTGTTCCTTGCTTTTTGTTCCTGTTTAGTAATAAATAATTCATCTAGCCTCTGTTTAGGTGTGTTTTTATGTTTTAATTAGTGTTTGTGCCAAGTAGAACCTTTGTGAAGACTTGGGTGAAGTCTATGCGATCTTGCTGTAAAAAACAGAAACTTTTGCGCTCACGAGATTAGCTGCCACTTTTTACTGGAGAGTGCTTTTAGGTTGATTCTTTTGAAGATGATTAATAGACAAATTCCTCACGTCCACCAATTTATTTAAGAATTTTTGGAGTTACAGAACTATTCGAATGATACAGATTACTACAGACTGTTCTGTTTTTGACAAATTCTGTTTTCATTGTGTTGTTTGCTTATTTTGATGAATCTATGAGTAGTATCGGAGGGTATGAACCATAGAGAAGTTGGAATACAGTAGATATTACAACAATATGAATTTAGAATGAGTTCACAACAGTACCTAAGTGGTGGTTTTATTTTCTTATACTAACGGAGCTTACGAGTTTTCTGTTGAGTTTTGTGTTGTGAAGTTTTCAAGTTTTGGGTAAAGATTCGATGGACTATGGAATAAGGAGTGGCAAGAGCCTAAGCTTGGGGATGCCCAAGTCACCCCAAGGTAATACTCAAGGAAAACCAAGAGCCTAAGCTTGGGGATGCCCCGGATGGCATCCCCTCTTTCGTCATTGTTCATCGGTAACTTTACTTGGAGCTATATTTTTATTCACCACATGATATGTGTTTTTCTTGGAGCGTCATTTTGTTTTACTTTGTTTTGCTTGCTGTTTTAATAAAATACCAAGATCTGAAATTCTTAAATGTTAGAGAGTCGCACATAGTTGCACAATTATTTGACTACTCATTGATCTTCACTTATATCTTTTGGACTAGTTTGTCATTTGCTCTAGTCCTTCACTTATATCTTTTTAGAGAACGATGGTGGTTTTATTTTGAAGAAATTAATGAACTCTCATTCTTCACTTATATTATTTTGAGAGTATTTTAGAATAGCATGGTAATTTTCTTTGGTTATGAATTTAGTCCTAATATGATGGGCATCCAAGATGGGTATAATAAAAACTTTCATATAAAGTGCATAAAACACTACGATAAATTTGATACTTGATAATTGTTTTGAGATATAAAGGTGGTAATATTAGAGTCATGCTAGTTGGTTAATTATGAAACTGAGAAATACTTGTGTTAAAGTTGGCAAGTCCCATAGCATGCACGTATGGTGAACATTGTGTGACAAATTTGAGGCATGAGGTCAGGATCGCACGATGGTTAACTCCTACCAACCCTTCCCCTAGGAGCATGCGTAGTAGTACTTTGCTTTGAGGGCTAATAAACTTTTGCAATAAGTATATGAGTTCTTTATGACTAATGTGAGTCCATGGATTATACACACTCTTACCCTTCCGCAATTTGCTAGCCTCTACAGTACCGTTCATTGCCCTTTCTCACCTTGAGAGTTGGTGCAAACTTCGCCGGTGCATCCAAACCCCGTGATATGATACGCTCTATCACACATAAACCTCCTTATATCTTCCTCAAAATAGCCACCATACCTACCTATTATGGCATTTCCATAGCCATTCCGATATATATTGCCATGCAACTTTCTACCGTTCTGTTTATTATGACACGCTCCATCATTGTCATATTGCTTTGCATGATCATGTAGTTGACATTGTATTTGTGGCAAAGCCACCTTTATAATTCTTTCATACATGTTGCTCTTGATTCATTGCATATCCCGGTACACCGCCGGAGGCATTCACATAGAGTCGCATTTTGTCCTAAGTATTGAGTTGTAATTCTTGAGTTGTAAGTAAATAAAAGTGTGATGATCTTCATTATTAGAGCATTGTCCAAGTGAGGAAAGGATGATGGAGACTATGGTTCCCCCACAAGTCGGAATGAGACTCCGGACTTTATGAAAAATAAAAGAGGCCAAAGAAGCCCAAATAAAAAAATGAGGCCAAAGAAGCCCACCAAAAAAATAAAAAAATAAAAAATAAAAAAATGAGAGAAAAAGAGAGAAGGGGTAATGCTACTATCCTTTTACCACACTTGTGCTTCAAAGTAGCATAATGATCTTCATGATAGAGAGTCTCCTATGTTGTCACTTTCATATACTAGTCGGTATTTTTCATTATAGAACTTGCCTTGTATATTCCAATGATGGGCTTCCTCAAAATTCCCTAGGTCTTCGTGAGCAGGCAAGCTGGATGCACACCCACTTAGTTTCTTTTTGATGAAGTTTCATACATTTAGCTCTAGTGCATCTGTTGCATGGCAATCCCTACTCCTTGTATTGACATCAATTAATGGGCGTCTCCATAACCCGTTGATTAGCCGCGTTAATGTGAGACTTTCTCTGTCGGCGTTCTGGGAATGGGGCTCCCAGACTTGCCTGCCTGCGGCCTGCAGCATGGCTCAGCAGTGGCCCAGTACGACCCGTCTTCATCGACCAAAGTTCAAGACCCTCGCGAGGGGCCAAGCCTCGCGGGGCAGATGACGCAAGGCCTCTTCAGGAGCGGCCTCGCCAGGCAGGCTCGCGAGGAGGCGGAGAGATCAGGGCAAGGGGTACCTCATGAGGTGCCCGTGACGCAAGCCGTGACGATCAAGACCAGGCGGCCGCCAGCCTGCGCAGTGTCCTCGTTTCCTCTTTGGTGCAAAGGGGGCAAGCGCACGCGCGGAGTACCAAGGCATCAAGCAAAGGTTTCCATATTGGTGCAACGAGACCAAGACGAACAGAGCGGCAGGACAGAGGTCACCGTGGATCCCAAGACAGCGTCATCGCCAGTGCCTTTGGCAGTCTAAGACTACCTTTAGTCAGGATAGCTTGTACTAGTTGTCCCCTTTGAAATGGCCGTTGTTGGCTCCCTTCCCGCTCAATATTTAGGAAGAGGACCAGGGCCTCTATATATAGAGATAGCCACCACAGTAGAGGGCATCGAATCCTTGCCAAGTAGACACCACACCAGCTCAAGAACACCCCTCGCGAGGCTGTTCTTCCTCTGGACTGTTCATCATCAGCCCCAGAGGCAATCCACCACACCACGCACTGGATTAGGGTATTACACCACAACGGTGGCCCGAACCAGTATAAACCCTGTTTCTCTTGCGTCTTCCATCGTGCTAGCTTAGAATCGCGACGAGGTTTTGGGGCATGGATTGGTAGGGAGAAGATGTTCGTGCGCACCCCAGAATTCAAACCTTAAGGGTTTTGCCGGAACCCGATATCCGACATTTGGCGCGCCAGGTACGGGTGCGCTGAAATCCTCTTCCCGCCGATCTGCGTTCCACCACTTCGTCGCATCCATGTCCGGCGACCCGACGGCCAACGCCGACCGCTGGGCGGCATGGCCTGCCCATGCCGCACCGCCTGCCTAAGGTGACCTCAACCCCGCGCCTCAGGCAGCCCGTGCTCCATAGAATGCTGCAGGACGCGGGCGACGCGGTCAAGAGGCACCTGCACTCACTCCGCGGCAGGTGCGATCGGCAGCAAGGGCCTCAAACCACGCCGCGGCCATGGCGCCACACACCCGGCGAGAACAAGCAAACATGAGGGCCGCTCTCACAGTGGCTCGGGAGCTGCTGCGGTGCAGGCTGTAGGACAGCGGCCACGATGTGGTGCTGGAGCGTGTTGCCGAGCTCCTAGATGCCGCACCTTCGGGGGCACCTCCTTTCTGCGTCCAGCTTCCACCCCAGGACCCGGGCGGATCATACAGCGGGCCCATCCACAACCGTGCGCCCCAAGGCTTCATCAGCACCGACTCAGCCATGAGCGCAGGGCGTCAAGTTGCACCAGCACCACCCCCGGTGAGTGAGGGCGTGCACATTGCCGCCTACAGCCCGGGTGGGCCGCCGCCCTATCACCTCCAAGACAGCGCTTAGAGCCGAGCTGCATGGAGTGTGGGGCACTACGGTGAAGCCTTCGGGGCGGCAACCTCGGAGGCTTACGTACCCCATATGGTGGACCGGGAATACGCACTGGAAGAAGACCATGGCTCGTTCCTCGGGCCAGGCTGGGAGGAAGAGACGCCAGAAGCCGAGCCTTTTCAGGAGCCTCAAGGAAGCCACACCAACCGCGCTGGCGGCGGCAGCTATCGGGTACTGCTAATTCCTCAAGAGCAAGCTTATGCTAACCATGGGTCACAGGAAGTTCAGGTCACTGCAGTGGAAGGCTGCCCCAGCTCGACGGCCTCCCTTTCGCCTGGAGGAGCGCACTGGGGGCTGCAGGAGAGGGGCCGGGAGCCAGGCCCCTCCCCATGGCGCATGGAGCAAGGTGTTTCCCGGAGGTAGGCCCTCCGTCGAGGAGGTGCTGCGAAGCCTGCCCCCAGCAGAGGACCCGTGGTCGTCGGGGGAGCTGCTGGCGTCCCCTTTACCCCATTGGTGTCGTCCTTGGTTTCTGGTCGCCGTCGATGGTTGTCGAGGATGGCGCAAGGCGGGGCCCTCGTCTGGCGATATGAAGCAAGGCCGATACCCATGAAGAAGGCCCAGTACCTGTGAAGCTCGCCGCCCGTGACACTCTCACGTAATAGTGAGTGGGGTTGTACACGCCCCGGAGTCTTCGGAGAGCCACCATCGGGCCTTGGGGGCTCCCTCCCACGCCCAGTGACAGCACTTAGCTCCGCGCTAGTGAGAAGACGTCGAAGACTAGACTAGGTGCCGGACGTGGCCTTTTGCTTTTTGCCCCCCTATTTTTGTGGTCGAGCTTCCTTGCTTCAGATTTAAGTTGAAATTGAATTTGTGTTTGCGTGTGCGGGGAGGGGTGTCTTGTCTCCTTCACGTGTTCTTTCGCATTCTGGTTTCTGCCTTAGTCCAGAGTTCACACTAGCTGCCTCCCCCTCGTGAGCCTCTCGCGGGCGGGGCTGGGCCAAGCGCACGCGTGCATGCCGTCTCACGGCCAACACATGCTCTCGCGAGGCTCTCACCACATGGTCAGCAGGTCCCCCATAGGACCCCCGGAGGATCACAACCATGCAAGCCTACTCAAGGCTTGCCCGGGATAAAGGTAAAATCGCACTAACTAACCCATCACAGGGCTCGTAACATCATGCAGGCGCGCATTCAGCTTCATTCCTAAAATCATGGGGAGAACAATTCTTTTTACATGAGGGGCTTCCCCTCCCAAAATGCTCTCACTACCTTTAGGGCCACGCTCAAGCTTTTCTGTGCAGGATAAACACAAGGAGGACACATGATCACTCAGACATATCGCTCACTACGTCCCCTTGGTCGTCTCTGGAGGCATCACTGGCGCCACTATCACTGGCGTCGCCACCGCCGTCATCGGTGCCATCTCTGCCACCATTCAGCACGTCACCTTCATCCGCGATGACTATCACCCCATCATCGTTAGAAGCGAAGGCCCTAACAAGAGCATCCACGTTGTCCTCCACCCATCGTGCCAGGTTGCCTCGAATGGCCATGGGCACCGAAGAAATGACGGCGCCGAAGTCGAAGTGGGGGTCCATGTCCTGAAGATGGCTGAAGACGCGGGAGAATGCGCGCCCGAGCAGGCTGCGGCTCCTCTCCTTATAACCTGGCGAGCTCTCTCGGAGCGATTTTCCACGTGCGTCACCACGTCGGTGAAGAACTGGAGATGGCTGGCATAGTTGGTGACATGAGGATGCGGGGCGGTCGCATCGCAGATGTTGCCTAGGGCCGTGTTGGCCCTATCCCTGAGAACTTGGAGCATGGGGCCATGCATGTGCTCCAGTGTCTGCCGCTGGTGAATCTCTTCCTTGTTTTGCCGCGCAATGGACTCGGCATCATCGACCCTCCGTTGAAGAAGAAGTAGCTCGGCACAGGAGGAAGCCAACTCAATCTGCGCCGAGACTAGGGAGGCTGCGGTGGCCTCCGCGCGCTGCGTCGCTTCGGTCAGCTTGGACCTGAGGGCGTCAGTCCTGCCTGGAGCCTCATCTTCAATCAGCCCTAGCCTCTTGTCATACTCGTGCACGGGATACACGCGGGCTTCCGCCACGCGGCGGTCGACCTCTTCTCGGACTCGAGCCTCCCGCGTGCCGACATCGTCCTCCGCCTGGGTAACCTGGCGCTCCCTGGTCTCCAACCGCTCAAGGTCAAGATTCCGCTCGGCGGCCTCCAGTGTCAGCGCTTCCTCATGCCTACGGAGCTCCTTCTCCTCGACGGGCGCCCCCTTCAGCGATGCAAGGGCAGCCTGGCGCAGCTCCACCTGCTGCTCCAGGGAAGCGCTCCAGGCCTGGAGCTCCCACGCGCGCTTCTCCGCGACCTCGCGTCATTGGTCTGCCCCCCGAGCCTCCTCAACAGCTCGGGAGCATGCCTTTCGCGAGGCTGCCAGGGATGCTTCAACCTTCGCGTTGTCAAACTCCCACTGATGGCACGCAAGGATGAGTGCCACCTTCAGCTTGCGCCGCTCCTCAACCAGCCGCAGGCCCTTGGCTTCAAGACACGCGTCCACGTCCGCGAGCTCTCCACCAAGCTGGCCCATCGCGTCCATCGCCTTCTAGAGGAACTCTTCGCGAACAGCGCTGTGCTCCCACGCTCGCCTGAGCACATCGTCGATGTCATACTCCGCCACCAGCGCTGGCGGCAGACCCTGAAGCGGTACTCCCCCTCTCGGCAGGGGCTGGGGGCTGGCGCCCCCACGATCGCTGGATGGGCCCTGCAAGGGACCCTGGCCGGCGCATATCCGTCCCCAAAAGAAGAGCGAAGGACCGAGCTCAACCATTCACCGTCCATGATCAGAGGAGGAGCCCTGGGCAGGCTGGTCATGCCACAGGCAAAGTCGTAATGGACAGGCGGCAAGGGCACAGGCTCAAGGCACCCTACGAGCTGGCTCACTTCTCCGGCTGAGCTCATGCCATGGGAAGCACGCAAGCTCGGGACACTCAAGGCCAGCGATGGAGGCGAGGCCTGAGGAGGTTGCTTCTTAGCAGACTCCACAGGCTTGGCAGGAGGGATCCCGAAGGGCCACAGTCAGAAAAGGGAGCAGCGATTGAGGAATTACAAGAATGAAGAACTTACTCATCTGTGGCGAAGTACTTCCTATACTTCAGCGGCCGGCAGGGGTGCTCACTGCCACTGAGGACTCCTTCCTCTTGCGGAGGTCGTCGAAGTCTATATGTAACCGACCCAAGCTCTCAACATGAGGGCCGGCACGAGGCGCAGACGAAGAAGCACCCAAGCAGCCTGCCTCAAGGGCGCCAAGCTGGGAGGAGCGATCGGGCACCACTTCCTGATGGTCTGCCGAGGCCTCGGGGGCTCCAGCCTCGGGATCCGCAGGTTGCACCCCCTCATCAATGACCGCCTTAGGGAGGGCCTCGCAAGCTCCGGAGTACGACGCCTCAGGAGCTCCGTGCGACACCAATGCCGCGACACCAGAGCCTCCAGCCTCAAGCGATGCTTGCCTCCCCGCACCCGCTCCTGAGGCAAGATCGATGTTGGCAACGGGGAAGGGAGAAACAGCGACCAGATTCTTGCAAGGACCCATAAGGCCAGCCGGGAGCAACCCCCATTTGTCGAAGTGGGGCATCTGCCTCTCGAACTCAGCTCTGCCCCAACAGAGATACAGGAGGCTGCCCCCATGCCGGATATCGCCCGGCGAGGGATCGCATGTCAAGACCTCAAGCACCTTCTTCAGTGTTTCAGGCGCCAGCTCCGTATCCTGGAGCCTCATGCGGTCCTGGTATCCGGTCAGGTCCCACATCGGTCGAGAGTGGCGCTGGAGAGGAGCGACGCAACACTGGAGGAACTCCTTCACCACCCGGGGCGCAGTCACACCGAGCTTTCTCAACCTCTCCAGTCGGCGCCAAACGAAGGAAAGCCAGGGGCTCACGAACCTCTCGTTGCCCCATTCCAGATTGGGGATAGCAAGCAATGTCGGATGCGAGAGCAGTGTCCACATACAGCCACCGCGTCCAGAACCCACTCATGGAAGGTGGAAGGCTAAAAATCAATCCCCGAGGCGGTCGTCTCTGCCATGGCCTAGAAGCTCACGCACCCCAAGCACTGCAAGGGGTCTGTTAGGCGCAAGGAGAAGAAGTGACACAAGAGGGCAATGGAAGGAGCAATGCCCACCATGGCTTCACAGACAAAGGCAAAGACAACAAGAAGGGTAACAAATTGAGGGTCATGATGCATCATATGGATCTGATAGTGGGAAAGCACCGCATTGGAAAAGGCGGAGAAAGGAAGAACCAGGCCAGCCCACAGGGCGTCGGCAAAGAATCGAACCTCCGTGACGATCCTGTTGATGGAGGCATGGGATGCAGGCCAAGCTGTCGTATTTCCGCACTCATTGAAGCTGGAGGCAAGGGCAGAGTGGACCATGTCCAAGGCTTCCGGGTTGAGTATCAGCGACCGGCCGACGATGGGCGCAATTGACGGAGGCGAGTTGGACGAGGGCACGAGCTTCTTCCCTTTCTCCTTTTTTGCTGGCGCCATGGCGACGGAAGGAGGCAGAGCTCAAGTCAGATTGGAAGCGGAAACAGAGGTTCGAGGAAGAAAGGAGAACAGGAAGCATGCGGGCAGCAAAGAGGAAATAATTGTGTAAAGCTTCGTGGCCACCTAGCCAGCAGATATTGGGGGAGCACGGGGAAGCGGAGACGCCCACATCCAATCAACTGCCACGCGGCGACCAAGGCCGCATGCTGTTGGGGCGAGCGGCGCTCCGCACTTGCCCTTTGGCTTTGCTATTAAGCCAAGTCCGATCACGCCTTGGGCCCTGGGGCTACTGTCTGCGTTCTGGGAACAAGGGTCCCCAAACTTGCCTGCCTGCGGCCTGCAGCGTGGCTCAGTAGTGGCCCAGTACGGCCCGTCTTCATCGACCCAAGTTCAAGACCCTCGCGAGGGGCCAAGCCTTGCGGGGCGGACGACACAAGGTCTCTTCAGGGGCGGCCTTGTCAGGAAGGCTCGCGAGGAGGCCGAGAGATCAGGGCAAGGGGTACCTCGCGAGGTGCCCGTGATGCAAGCCGTGACGATCAAGACCAGGCGGGCGCCAGGCGGGCACCCGCCTATGTAGTGCCCTTGTTTCCTCTTTGGTGCAAAGGGGGCAAGCGCAGGCGCGGAGTACCGAGGCATCAAGCAAAGGTTTCCATATCGGTGCAAGGAGACCAAGACCAACAGAGCGGCAGGACAGAGGTCACCGTGGATCCCAAGACAACGTCATCGCCAGTGCCTTTGGCAGTCTAAGACTACCTTTAGTTAGGATAGCTTGTACTAGCTGTCCCCCTTTGAAATGGCCATTGTTGGCTCCCTTCCCGCTCAATATTTAGGAAGACGACCAGGGCCTCTATATATAGAGATAGCCACCACAGTAGAGGGCATCGAATCCTTGCCAAGTAGACACCACACCAGCTCAAGAACACCCCTCGCGAGGCTGTTCTTCCTCTGGACTGTTCATCATCAGCCCCAGAGGCAATCCACCACACCACACATTGGATTAGGGTATTACACCACAACGGTGGCCCGAACCAATATAAACCCTGTTTCTCTTGCGTCTTCCATCGTGCTAGCTTAGAATTGTGGCGAGGTTTTGGGGCATGGATTGGTAGGGAGAAGATCTTCGTGCGCACGCCAGAATTCGAACCTTAAGGGTTTTGCCAGAACCCGATATCCGACATTTGGCGCGCCAGGTACGGGTGCGCTGAAATCCTCTTTCCGCCGATCTGCGTTCCACCACTTCGTCGCATCCATGTCCAGCGACCCGACGGCCAACGCCGACCACTGGGCGGCATGGCCTGCCCATGCCGCACCGCCTGCCCAAGGTGACCTCAACCCCGAGCCTCAGGCAGCCCGTGCTCCGCAGAATGCTGCAGGACACGGCGACGCGGTCAAGAGGCACCTGCGCTCACTCCGCGGCAGGTGCAATCGGCAGCAAGGGCCTCAAACCACGCCGCGGCCATGGCGCCACACACACCCGGCGAGAACAGGCAAACATGAGGGCCGCTCTCACAGTGGCTCGGGAGCTGCTGCGGTGCAGGCTGCAGGACAGCGGCCATGACGTGGTGTTGGAGCGTGTTGCCGAGCTCCTAGATGCCGCACCTTCGGGGGCGCCTCCTTTCTGCGTCCAGCTTCCACCCCAGGACCCGGGAGGATCATACAGCGGGCCCATCCACAACCGTGCGCCCCAAGGCTTCATCAGCACCGACTCAGCCATGAGCGCATGGCGTCAAGTTGCACCAGCACCACCCCCGGTGAGCGAGGGCGTGCACATTGCCTCCTACGGCCCGGGTGGGCCGCCGCCCTATCACCTCCAAGACAGCGCTTAGAGCCGAGCTGCATGGAGTGTGGGGCACTACGGTGAAGCCTTCAGGGCGGCGACCTCGGAGGCTTACGTACCCCATATGGTGGACCGGGAATACGCACTGGAAGAAGACCATGGCTCGTTCCTCGGGCCAGGCTGGGAGGAAGAGACGCCAGAAGCCAAGCCTTTTCAGGAGCCTCAAGGAAGCCACACCAACCGCGCTGGCGGCGGCAGCTATCGGGTACTGCTAATTCCTCAGGAGCAAAGGGGGCAAGCGCATGCGCGGAGTACCGAGGCATCAAGCAAAGGTTTCCATATCGGTGCAGCGAGACCAAGACCAACAGAGTGGCAATACGGAGGTCACCGTGGAGCCCAAGACGGCGTCATCCCCAGTGCCTTTGGCAGTCGAAGACTACCTTTAGTCAGGATAGCTTGTACTAGTTGTCCCCCTTCGAAATGGCCGTTGTTGGCTCCCTTCCCGCTCAATATTTGGGAAGAGGACTAGGGCCTCTATATATAGAGATAGCCACCACCGTAGAGGGCATCGAATCCTTGCCAAGTAGACACCGCAACAGCTCAAGAACACCCCTCGCGAGGCAGTTCTTCCTCTGTACTATTCATCATCAGCCCCAGAGGCAATCCACCACAACACACACTGGATTAGGGTATTACACCACAACGTTGGCCCGAACTAGTATAAACCCTGAGTCTCTTGCGTTGTCCATCGTGCTAGCTTAGAATCACAGTGAGGTTTTGGGGCGTGGATCGGTAGGGAGAAGATCTTCGTGCGCACCCTAGAGTTCGAACCTAAGGGTTTTGCCGAAAGCCGATATCCGACATTCTCCTTTTTTGTTTTCTCACATAATCCCTATCATCATACTCTACTCCACCCATAGTGCTATGTCCATGGCTTATGCTCATGTATTGCGTGAGGGTTGAAAAGGCTGAAGCGTGTTAAAAAGTATGAACCAATTGCTTGGCTGAAACCGGGGTTGTGCATGATGGGAGCATTTTGTGTGACAAAAATGAAGCATGGCCAAACTATATGATTTTGTAGAGATAAGCTTTCTTTGGCTATGTTATTTTGATAAGACATAAACTGCTTGGTTAGCATGCTTAAAGTATTACTATTTTTATGTCAATACTAAACTTTTATCTTGAATCTTTTTGATCTGAACATTAATGCCACAATAAAGAAAATTACATTGAGAATTATGCTAGGTAGCATTCCACATCAAAAATTCTGTTTTTATCATTTACCTACTCGAGGACGAGTAGGAATTAAGCTTGGGGATGCTTGATATGTCTCCAACGTATCTATAATTTTTGATTGTTCCATGCTATTATATTATCTATTTTGGATGTTTAATGGGCTTTATTATACACTTTTATATTATTTTTGGGACTAACCTATTAACTGGAGGCCTAGTCCAAATTGCTGTTTTTTTGCCTATTTCAGTGTTTCGCAGAAAAGGAATATCAAACGGAGTTCAAACGGAATGAAACCTTCGGGAGAGTGATTTTTGGAACAAACATGATCTAGAGGACTTGGAGTGGACGTCAAGAAAGAAGCGAGGCAGCCACGAGGCAGGGAGGCGCGCCTGCCCCCTGGGCGCGCCCCCACCCTCATGGGCCCCTCGCAGCTCCACCGACCTACTTCTTCCTCCTATGTACACCCATATACTCCGAAAACATCCAGGGGCACCACGAAACCCTATTTCCACCACCGCAAGCCTCTGTAGCCACCAAAAACCAATCGGGACCCTGTTCCGGCACCCTGCCGAAGGGGGGATCTCTCACGGGTGGCCATCTTCATCATCCCGTCGCTCTCCATGACGAGGAGGGAGTAGTTCACCCTCGGGGCTAACAGTATGTACGAGTAGCTATGTGTTTGATCTCTCTCTCTCTCTCTCTCGTGTTCTTGAGGTGGTACGATCTTGATGTATCGCGAGCTTTGCTATTATAGTTGGATCTTATGATGTTTCTCCCCCTCTACTCTCTTGTGATGGATTGATTTTTCCCTTTGAAGTTATCTTATCGGATTGTGTCTTTAAGTATTTGAGAACACTTGATGTATGTCTTGCATGTGCTTATCTGTGGTGAAAATGGGATATCACGTGATCTACTTGATGTATGTTTTGGTGATCAACTTGCGGGTTCAGTGACCTTGTGAACTTATGCATAGGGGTTGGCACACATTTTCGTCTTGACTTTCCGGTAGAAACTTTGGGGCACCTTTTGAAGTACTTTGTGTTGGTTTGAATAGATGAATCTGAGATTGTGCGATGCATATCGTATAATCATACCCACGGATACTTGAGGTGACATTGGAGTATCTAGGTGACATTAGGGTTTTGGTTGATTTGTGTCTTAAGGTGTTATTAGTACGAACTCTATGATAGATCGAACAGAAAGAATAGCTTTGTATTATTATACTACGGACTCTTGAATAGATCGATCAGAAAGGATAACTTTGAGGTGGTTTCGTACCCTACAATAATGTCTTCGTTCGTTCTCCGCTATTAGTGACTTTGGAGTGACTCTTTGTTGCATGTTGAGAGATAGTTATATGATCCAGTTATGTTATTATTGTTGAGAGAACTTGCACTAGTGAAAGTATGAACCCTAGGCCTTGTTTTGAAGGATTGCAATACCGTTTGAGCTCACTTTTATCATTAGTTACCTTGCTGTTTTATATTTTCAGATTATGAAAACCTATATCTACCATCCATATTGCACTTGTATCACCATCTCTTCGCTGAACTAGTGCACCTATACAATTTACCATTGTATTGGGTGTGTTGGGGACACAAGAGACTTGAGAGACCATCTTCATCCTAGACCTCCCATTGATTGATAAACCTTAGGTCATCCACTTGAGGGAAATTTGCTACTGTCCTACAAACCTCTGCACTTGGAGGCCCAACAACGTCTACAAGAAGAAGGTTGTGTAGTAGAAATCACCCACCTAGACCGCCTCCCTCGCCCCCGCACGCTTTCCGCCCGAAACGGTCAGCGGAGCCTGGCTCGCTTCTCAGTGCAGGCGATTGCTCCACCTTCAAACGACACAAGTGTCGTCCATCCGTCCGTCTGCCGCCCACATTAATGATACGCAGTTGCTGGGCGGCTACTCCGACGCCACACGTCCGTCCCTCCGCCGCCCACCATTTCTATACAAACTGCTGCGCCGGCCATAGCCGCACTCATCCGCCTCCGTTCCCTTTCTCTTGTCCACACCACTATTGCCCACCATGGCTTCCTCGCGCTCCAGCGCTCTTCGAAACAGGCGGACGACGAACCACAAGGAGATGGCAGCCATTGCTGCCGACTGACTGGCCGACAGGCAGCCGGAGGATGACGACGTCCCAATAGAGAACATGGTAGTCGACAATCCGGCGCCAACCCCCTCCTCTGGGCCATCCTTGCCAGTGCATTGCACCATGACCATCAGTGAGGCCCGTGCCCAATACATGGACACGGTGAGGCCGAAGCGTGAGGAGCAGTTCCGGGAGGCGCAGGCCGACACTGCCTACAACCACCATCTCCTCCAGGAGCACCTACAGGCGGAGGAGCATATCGCCGCAAAGCGGGCGAAGCAGGAGGCTTTGCTCGACTCGTACCGCTCCGCCTGTGAGGGCCGCCTCGAGCGATGGTCGTACCGCATGCGGGTAGCGGAGGCTGCGGCCGCCTACAAAGAGGGCGATGAAGCGGGCGAGGTGCTGTTTGGCGAGACCGAGGACGAGGCAGAGGACAATGCCAGCTCCGACGAGTCCCCGCTCCGCTGGCGTCAATGAGGCCCTGCTCCGCTGAGGCCCCGCGGCACCAACAACGAGGCAGAGGACACCGCCGGCTCCCCCGAGACCCCGCCCCGCCAACAATGAGGTAGAGGACATCGCCGGGTTAGTCGAGGCCCCACCCTGCCGGCAATGAGGGGGAGGATTTCCCCCGCTCCGTCGAGGCGCCGCCCTATCAGCAATGAGACAGAGGACATCGTAGGCTCCGCCGAGGCCCCACCCCGCCGGCACCGAGGCGGAGGCCCTACTCCGTGGAAACCCCGCCCCGCCAACAACGGGGTAGAGGACATTGCCAGCTCAGCTAAGGCCCCGCCCAACCGGCTATGAGGGGGAGGATTTCCCCTGCTCCGCCGAGGCGCCACCCCACCGGCAGCGAGATAGAGGACATCACTGGCTCCATCGAGGCCGCGCCTCGCTACCAACAAGGCCGCGCCACACAGAAAACGAGGAAGAGTAGAATGTCAATGTCAAAACCGGCAGATCTCGGGTAGGGGGTCCCGAACTGTGCGTCTAAGGCTAATGGTAACAAGAGGCGGGGGACATGATGTTTACCCAGGTTCGGGCCCTCTCTATGGAGGTAATACCCTACTTCCTGCTTGATTGATCTTGATGAATATGAGTATTACAAGTGTCGATCTACCACAAGATCGTAATGGCTAAACTCTAGAAGTCTAGCCTATGAGATTATGATTGTTGTCCTACTGACTAAGCCCTCCGGTTTATATAGACACCGGAGGGAGCTAGGGTTACACAAAGTCGGTTACAAAGAAAGGAATCTACATGTCCGAATCGCCAAGCTTGCCTTCCATGCCGAGGAGAGTCCCATCCAGACACGGGACGAAGTCTTCTATGTTGTATCTTCATAATCCAACAGTCCGGCCACAGTACATAGTCCGGCTATCCGAGGACCCCCTAATCCAGGACTCCCTCAGTAGCCCCCGAACTAGGCTTCAATGACGATGAGTCCGGTGCGCAGATTGTCTTTGGCATTGCAAGGCGGGTTCCTTCCCCGACTACTTCAAAGTATCTGACTTAAATAGAAGTATCTGGCCCTTCATTTAATGACACGCTCATCGACTTCTATACCTTCATGATTTCAGCTTTGCCGTGTCGAGCGAATACGATAGGTTGGGTCATTCTTGCATTTACCACCCTGACCGCATAAGAAAATTGTCTATTAAAGAGGCGGGGATCTTCAGATCCAATCCACACCATCTCCCCCCAAACGAGAAATCTTCAAAGCTTGCTCGCAGAAACCACCCCAACATGGCTAGCGCTCCCAGCTCTTCCCCTGCCTTCGCGGCCCCAAACTGGGTAATTGGGAAAAGTGTTCTGTATCGCACGGCCAACTTGTGAAGCTGCACACCCAGGGATTTCTTTCCCCCACAGATTTAGTCCCCATTCGAGCCGGACTGGCTTCCTTCGATGGTGTGGAGCAGGCGGAGAAGTTCCCCAACCCATCCAGGGGGAACGGGGATGCTTCATTCCCTATTTTTTTGAATGGCGTCGGATTTCCAATCCATCCATTCCTCTGGGGGCTCCTGGCGTACTATGATCTCCAACTGCACAACTTCACACCTGCCTCCATCCTGCATATTGCGGGTTATGTTGCTCTTTGCAAGCTATTTCTGGGTTGCGAGGCTCATTTTGAGTTTTGGAAGAAGTTGTTTTGCCTCCTCCCTCGTAATCAAGAGGGATCAATATTCCAAGTGGTCGGAGCCGAGATATGGCGCATTGCCGGAACCGGAAACCTATCCGGCACACCAAAGAAGGCACCCAAAGAATGGCCTTCCGGATGGTTTTATATTGAAGATGTATCCCTTCCTGACCCAATCCGGACGGGTCTTCCCGAGTATTCGAGTACTCCATTGAAGAATCGCCTCAGCTGGCGTCCTCAGAGCCCCAGAGAGGAAGATAGCACGGAAGTCCTCCAACTGATGAGCAAGATAAAGACGCTCTCTCAATCCGGAGTGTCAATAGTCGAGGTTATGGTGATATCCATAATGCGAGGGGTTCAGCCTCTCCAATACCAAGGGCGCCCCATGTGGTACTTCAACGGAGAAGATGACGCCACCCTCTATGGTCGGAAGGGTCCGGACACTTATGCTCCTTTGGTGAAAATACTGTCCGGATTATATAAAGGGGAGGAGGAGGAGTTCATCCATATTAAGCCTAGGGATGGATTTTCCATGTATAACCCTCCCAGCTGGGTGAGTTTTCATCCCACTACTCTACTCCATCAACTCCCTGAATCATTTTTCACAAATATTAATCCGTCATTTATAACAGGAATGGCGGAAAGTCACCAAGGAGATCCACAGCCCCGCCCCACAGCCAGAGGACCACAACCAGTCCCTTGACCCCGGATTCCAAGAGGATCCAGATATATTCGTGGAGCTCTCGGAAGGTGTTTTTACCAGGCGAGCTGTGATGGCACCGAAGTGGCCATCATTGCCGACTATCCTGGCCTTCTCCCCGCGACGCAGGTAAGTGATCAGGAGATTTGTCCTTTGATAGAATTCCCTCTTTATGCCTTACCCACCACACTATATTATGCTCTAAACGGGAGGCGATCGACGCATAAGAAGGCAACGCCTACGACAGGCAGGCTTCCGAAGAGGAAGGCAAATAGAAATATGGCCGAGCCTTCATTGAAGAGGTATGGTTTCAAATATGCCCCATGGCCGTCATCTTAAAGTATGACACTACCCGTTGTGTCTTATCAGGAAGAACATTCGCCGGACTGTGTCCGAGGACCCTGCCGACCAAGCCTCCACTAGCCGGATTCCGGACCCTACCACGAGGATAGAGGCTAACGCGGAAGTAACACCGGATTTTCCTTATGCGGAGGATTCAGATAAGATATCCACCACAAACTCCGAAGTGGAAAGCTCCATGAATCATCGGCGCTGGCGGGCCGCCCTTCGCGACCCTGATTTTTCAGAAGAAGCTTTCAATGCCTTCAACTCGGGTGATGCATATATCCGAGCTACTCGAGATGGGCTTTCCAGAGCCATGGATCAGTATTTGAAAGATATACGGGTAAGTACACATTTGTGCAGAACTGATATTCATATACCAGTAGCCCCCGAGACTTGAAATAGTTGGTACAACTGATTTAAGGATCGTTATATGACTAGGTGCTCACAGAGAAGAACAATCTGTTGTCTCAAGAGCTGGAAAAGTGTCAGGCCCAGCTCACTAAATCTACCGCCAAACTAGAGAAATCCAAGAAAGGCGGCATCTGGTACTGTTCCCCTCTATCCAGAAAACATAATCATATACCAATATTATTAATACAAGCACAACTCTTATAATAGAAGCACCGGATATCGCACAAGCAGGAGGTTCAGGAGCTCAAAGGCAACTGGCCGCGGGCGAACGTATCCTGACACAGGTCAGGGCGGATAAGAACAAACTTCAAGATGCCAACACAAAGCTTGGTGAAGAGCTTAAAGATGTGCAAGCCCAGCTAGCTAACTCCATGAAGGAAAACAAGAAGTTGCGGGGCGGCGTATTTGGTATGTGTTCGGATTTACCTTTATATAGTTCGGCAATGGAAGGAACTGACAGAATTATGTCCGTAGGCATATTGATGGGCCATCCCGAAGAGGTGTCCGGATCATCGAGCGATCTGCTACAAGAGCTGTCGCAAATGCACGAGCGAGCTCGGCAAGCGATGCAAAGTGTTGCTAAGGCTTTATGGCCATCCAACTCCCCTCCAGGAAGTATGGAGGGGCTTTTACAGCTACTCCAGGGAGCACAACAGCGCTTTCCATTATGGAAGATATCGGCCTGCCGTGAAGGTGCGCGAGAAGCCTGGGCAATGGTGAAGACCCGCTATACGAAGCTCAACCCGAATCACATGGCCCGGGTCGGACCTGTAGGGTCAAATGGAGAAGAAATTCCCGTTAGCTTGGTATATGACCAGGTCCAAGTAGCCGCCAAGTATTCCCAGCAGGATTGTAGGCTAGATAGCTTGTTAGATGGCATAGAAGAAGAAGTGTTTGAGTCTAAGTGACTATGTACTTCATTTAACAATTTAATGTCTGCAGCTGAATTGTAAAAACGCTTGTCATGGTAGACCTTTTCGGTTCAACCTCTGGGCCCGAAGGTGCCGAGTGCTTCCGAATACCCGCTCGGTAATGTAAACCGGGGTACGCATAGAAGCCAAGCGTAGGGGTCATAGTTTCTTTAACAGACAAGTATCCGGCTAGTTATGTTATATTACATTTTGATCATAAGAAACATCTTGCAGAAAGAATAGTTCTGTTAAGGGTTCCTTTTGCCTGGGTAAGCATGCACTAATGTGCATGTCCGAACTGTGTTTGAAAACCACAGCGTACATAACATCTGGGGGTTCATAAAATGGCAAGTAAAAAAAATCTTTAGTCCGCCGACCGAATACTCCCTTAAGAATGCTAGCTTTCGGCTTCACCCAGTCTGAGGTACACATCCAGATGACCCGGCAGTAACAATCGTAGAGGTGCTCCCTTTATGCCCTAGCTGAACTAACGTGAACGTAGGGCATAAGCACAGGAGCCACGCAACCCAGCTTGGCCAAAACTTAAGTCATATCGATGCATATAATGGCAAATAAAAGGTACATACGTGGAAAATACACATATGTGGTGAGCTTGATGCTCGGAAAATAATAAGAAATAAGCTTCTATACAAGAAGCCCCCAAGTATAATTGTCATACATATTAAGAATTGTATGCGTTTTTAGGTGTATGGTCGAGCCGTATAAGAGCTTTACATCTTAGTAGGTAAAAGTGAAAAGAGAGGAAAAGTAAATAAAGGAAAGAAGAAGGGAAAAAGGAGACGAACGAAGAGTCTGGCGCTAGGCATAGAATCTTCGCAGTCTGGCCGCGTTCCATGGGTTCGGCTCCAGGCGATTGTCTGATGCATCACGCAGGCGGTACGCTCCTCCGGTGAGAACTTCGTCGATGATGAAGGGACCCTCCCACTTGGGATTGAGTTTGTCCTTTTTCTTCTCCGGCAAGCGTAGAACAAGTTCACCAATGTTGTAAGTCTTGGCCCGTACTTCTCTGCTTTGATATCTGCGAGCCTGTTGTTGATAAAATGCGGAACGGGCCTTAGCGATGTCGCGCTCCTCCTCCAGGGCATCTAAGTTGTCCTGCCGATCCAGCTCGGCCTCTCTTTCTGTCACACCCTAGCTCATGCATTAGAGTGTTGCATTATGTCTATTTTTCTCAACAGAAACTTGAAATGGGGATGACAGAACCCCCAGCCCCCTCTGAAACCAACTAGGGTTTACTAAAAATATTTTCAATGAACCTGAAATGCCCTTCTAAAATGTCCATCATTTTTGCCTTGGTTCAGAGCCTCTGCCAAAAGTGGTGCACAATTTTCTAGGTCATCCTAAGGTTTTTGAATTAAATCATAAGTATTTGAGTTTGGGCATTTAAATTATATAAATTATTTTAAATGCTCAAATAATCCCAAACTAAAATGTTCCATGCTGGATATATTCCAGTTAGTGGCCATGAGGAGTTTGGTGATTTTGGAGTTGTCTAGGTATTTTTGGAAAGTCCACAAAGTTACAGAGTAAAAAGAAAAGAGAAATAAAAGAGAGAGAGAGGGAACTAACCTGGCAGCCCAACTAGCCAGCCCACCTAGCCGGCCCAGCCCAGCAGCCGCTCCAGCGAGCTGCTTTCCTTTGCCAGGCAGGCAGGCAGGTGCTCGACGGCGGCACCAGCACGCGCCACGCAGCTGCACGCCGCCCTACTTCCTCCCCTCGCCTCTCTGCTGACCGATATGAGCTCCGCGTCGCGCCCCGAACCCCGTGGACACTTCCATTTCTCCCTGTCTCTCTCCCTCGCTCTCCCAGGCCATGGCCGACGCCACCGCAGCCGCACCGTCGCCATAGTCGCGCTCTCCGTCGTCCTTGCGCCGTCCCGTCGTGTCCAGGAACTCCGCCGCCCTCCTCTACAGCCCAGTTTACCGGAGTCCTGCTAGCCTAGTGCTACAGCCCGGATTCACTCGTTGATGACCGACGCGTTCGATGCTGGGTCATGGATGCCTGTCCCTGTAAGTTTGTGCCACTTTGGGTTCATGACTAGCCATGTCAGCCCGGGTTCTTTTGTCATATGGATGCTAGCGGCACTATCATATACGTGAGCCAAAAGGCGCAAACGGTCCCGGGCCAGGTAAGGTGGCACCCGTGGGAATACCGTGTGTGAGGCCGCAAAGTGATATGATGTGTTACATGCTAGATCGATGTGGCATCGAGTCGGGGTCCTGACACTTTCTTCATACATGCGCACTCGAGGCGAGTCATGAATAATGTCGCAGGGTAACACAGCCTCTGCACCGTACACCATGAAGAAAGGTGTATATCCGGTAGAACAATTGGGCATGGTCCGCAGCCCCTAGAGTACGGAGTCGAGCTCCTCCACCTAGTGCTTATCTGATTCTTTCAATGAACGCACTAATCTGGGTTTTGATGCCGCTCATAATAAGACCATTGTCGCGTTCGACTTGGCCATTGGTTTGTGGGTGGTAGATAGAGGCGTAATCGAGGTTGATGCCCAGATTGGCCCTCCAGGCCTTCACCTCATCGGGTGTGAAATTGGAGTCATTGTCAGTGATAATGCTGTGTGGAACCCCATAACAGTGCACAACGCCGGATATAAAATCTATCACTGGCTCGGCTTCGACCGTTTTGACTAGTTTGGCCTCTATCCACTTAGTAAATTTATCCACCATGACCAATAGGTATTTTTTTTCTTATGGCTTCCTCCTTTAAGGGGTCCGACCATATCAAGCCCCAGACCGCGAAAGGCCATGTGATGGGGATTGTTTGTAGAGCGGTGGGTGGCATATGGCTTTGGTTGGTGAAAAGCTGGCATCCAACACAGTGTTGGACGAGGTCCTGCGCGACAACTTGTGCCGTTGGCCAATAGAAACCTGTATGGAAGGCCTTGCTTACGAGGGCTTGAGCCGCGGCGTGGTGACCGCCGAGGCTGACATGAATTTCAGCCAAGAGTTGCCGCTCTTCCTCCTCGGATATACATCTTTGAAGTACTCCGGTAGCGCTTTTCTTATAGAGTTCTCCCTCGTGAACCTTGTAGGCTTTCGAGCGCCGCACAATGCAGCGTGGCTCATTCTGATCCTCTAGAAGCTCTCTCCTATTAAGGTAGGCCAAGAAGGGTTTGGTCCATGGGGCTATGACTGCCATGATGAGATGGGCCGATGGTGTAATTTAGGTGGCTGAGCCCCTGGTGATATCGGTGTGTTCGGAATCTGGGGTTGTATTCGGATCCGGATTGGTGTTACCGCTCTCCCCTTGCCACACCACGGATGGCTTAAAAAGCCTTTCCAGAAAGATATTGGGTGGGACGGGGTCGCGCTTAGCACCGATGCAAGCAAGGACATCCGCTGCTTCATTATTTTCTCGAGCCACATGGTGAAACTCGATCCCCTCAAACCGAGCCGACATTTTGAGAATGGCATTATGGTAAGCCGCCATCTTTGGATCTTTGGCATTGAAATCTCCATTTATTTGAGATATTGCGAGTTTGAATCCCCGCACACTTCTAGGCGTTCTATGCCCATGGAGATGGCCATCCAAAGACCATGCAATAAGGCTTCGTATTCGGCTGCATTGTTGGAGTCTGTGAACAATATTTGTAGGACGTACTGAAAAGTATCTCCGATAGGGGATGCTAGGACAACGCCTACCCCTAGGCCTACCAACATTTTAGAGCCGTCGAAGTGCATGATCCAGTTGGAGTATGTGTCGTACTCTTTAGGGAGTTCGGCTTCTGTCCATTCGGCGACGAAGTAAGCCAATACTTGAGATTTAATGGCCCTACACGGTTTGTATGATATGTCGAATGGAAGGAGCTCAATGGCCCACTTGGCAATCCGTCCCGTAGCATCACGATTGTTTATTATGTCATTGAGAGGTCATTCGGAGGCCACTGTAATTGAACACCCTTGAAAGTAGTGTCGTAGCTTCCGGGATGCCATAAAAACCGCATATGCTATTTTTTGGTAATGAGGGTACCGGGATTTGCATGGTGTGAGGACGGTGGATACATAGTATACCGGCTTCTGGAGCAGGAATTTGTGCCGTCCGCATCTCGTTCGATGATGAGCACCGCGCTCACGACTTGGTGTGTAGCCGATATGTATAATAACATGGGTTCGCCGATGTTTGGCGCAGTCAGAATTGGGTTGCCTGCTACAAGAGCCTTTATTTCTTCCAAACCGGTCGTTGCCGCGTCCGTCCACTCGAAGTGGTCGGTGCGCCAGAGAAGGCGATACAGCGACAATGCCTTTTCTCCTAGTCTGGAGATAAAGCGGCTTAAAGCTGCCACACATCCGGATAATTTTTGGACCTGTTTAAGGTCTGTTGGGGTAGCCAATTGTGACAAAGCTCAGATTTTAGCTGGGTTTGCCTCAATTCCTCTATTGGAAACGATGAAGCCCAGAAGTTTTCCCGTCGGAACGCCGAAAACACACTTTTCTGGATTGAGCTTGATGTGATATGTTCGAAGGTTGTCGAATGTGAGACGTAGATCGTCTATTAGGGACTCGATGTGCCTAGTTTTGATAACTACGGCGTCCATGTATGCTTCAGCTGTCTTGCGGATTTGTTTCTCCAGTCATGTTTGAATCATGCGTTGATAAGTGGCACCGGCATTTTTGAGCCCAAAAGGCATATTGTTGAAGCAGAAAGGCCCGTATGGGGTTATGAAGGCCGTTGCGGCCTGGTCGGACTCCTTCATCTTGATTTAATAGTACCCGGAGTATGTGTCGAGGAAACACAATGAGTCGTGTCCTGCGGTAGCGTCCATGATCTGATCGATGCGAGGGAGGGGAAAGGGATCCTTAGGGCAAGCGTTGTCAAGGTCCTTGAAATCGACACATGGGCGCCAGAATTTATCCTTCTTTGGTACCATCACCAGGTTTGCTAGCTAGTCCGGGTGTTTTATTTCTCTGATGAATCCGCCTTTGAGTAAGTTGGCTAGCTCTTCTCCCATGGCATGTCGTTTGGGTCCGGCTTGCATATCAGAAGGGTGCCAGGCAAATATGTCCCAGCTTTCGTGTAAGAACGCTAGTAGTGCTGCGTCGACCGTGGGGTCCAGTTTTGCCCCGATGGTGCTGTCTCGTGGAGTCAGTTGGGTGGACCTAGAATTTGACTATTTCGTCTGCTGGTTTAAAGGAGGTGGATTTGGATCACTTGTCGAGTATCACGTTGTCCCTATCCACCGTGGAGCGCAATGCAGATAATTCTTCGGCCGCGAGGGCTTCAGACAATGCCGCAAGGGCTAGGGCGGTGGTTTTGTTTTCGGCGCGGAGTGCTATGGCTGGATCACTGGCGAGAGTGATGATTCCATTGGGCTCGGGCATCTTGAGCTTCATGTACCCATAATGGGGTATAGCTTGGAAGCTTGCAAATGCATCTCACCCTAAAAGGGTGTGATATCCACTGTTAAAAGGGGCCACCTAAAAGGTTATCTCTTCAGACCGATAGTTCTCCGGCGTGCCGAATACCACATGGAGTGTGATTTTTCCCACACACCGTGCCTCCCGACTGGGAATAATTCCTCGGAAGGTCGTGCTGCTTTGCTCAATGCGGCTCCTATCTATTTCCATTTTGTTGAGAGTTTCCTCGTAAATGAGGTTTAGTCCGCTGCCGCCATCCATCAGAACTTTGGTAAGCCGAAAACCGTCCACAATTGGACTGAGGGCCAGTGCGGCGGGTGCCCAGATTGTTCTGAATTATGGTTCATCACTGGCATTGAAAGTTATATGGCCTTGTCATTCAAGGGTTTATTGCTGCAACTTGGCAGACTTCCACGAGGCCGTGGAGCGCCCTTTTGCGCATATTGTTTGAGGCGAAAGTCTCGAAGACTGTCAGCATTGTATGGTTGTTGTCTTCCATGGGATGTTGTTCTGCGGTATTTTTGATGAGGAGATCCTTGCTGCTCTTGGCCACATGCCAGAGTATCCAACATGCTCTAAAGTTGTGGGTTGGTATGGTATCCGCTGTTGTGTGTATCTTGCATGTCCTATCGAACCATCCCTCTAGGACGGTTCCACACCCCGTAATGGGCTTTGATTTTTTGATTACTGGATCGGGCGACCGACGAGGGTGCACCCTTTTTTTCAGACGACGGGTTTACTGGAAACCGGTGGCTCCCACGAGGCCGCCTGAGTTATCCAGGCGCTCTCCATTGTGCAATACTTCTATACTATGGTTGCCAGTTCAGCGAAGTGTGGTACGTGATGGCAATTGATTGCATTGAGGATTCCCTCGTCCGTGCAGTTTTTGCAGAATAATGAGATTGCGTCTTCATCGCGGCAGTCTTTGATCTTGTTCTTGACAAGGAGGAATCTAGCCCAAAAGTGATGGACCATTTCTTAGGACTGCTGTTTGATGTGGGTAACATCGCCTATATCTTGGTGGGTGGGTGGATTTAAGTCCGAACCCTGACCCAATCTAGGATCCAGAGCTTGAGAAACTTCCGAGCTTAACAGTTCGGGCTCCGGGATATCAACCAATTTCTCACGCCCACAGTCCAATTCTAGGTTCGGAGTACGGGGCAGGTCTTCACGCGGGTCTTCCCGCGGGTGAGTATCCGACTCTGTGAGCTCGGAGATTCGAACATAGTTCGTCCTCAACATAGGGGAAGAGTCTCGCACTACTCCTCCAATACCGCTATCTGATGGGTGATCAGTGGAGATTCAATTTCTGTCTGATCGGGTTTAAGCCCAATCCAATCGTATGCCATGGCGACTCCCAAGGCGGCGATGCGATCCAGGAGTTCGTTCAAAGACGACAACTCCGTTGGATCCATCTATTCGGAGTATTCTGAGCTGACGAGGAGGTGATTTTCGATGACACGAGAAGTCATTGCCGGCCCGATGGCCGAGCGGGCGGCCATGGTAAAGCTGCCCAGCCGGAGGGTTTGACCTGAGGCTAGGGCTCCCCCGGAGGTGATGTTGTTCTTGATAACAAGGTGAGCCATCAAGCCTATCTTCAACGTCACAGCGGAACTCTCAATGAAAGCACCAATGTCGGTGTCAAAACCATCGGATCTCGGGTAGGGGGTCCCGAACTATGCGTCTAAGGCTAATGGTAACAAGAGGCGGGGGACACGATGTTTACCCAGGTTCGGGCCCTCTCTATGGAGGTAATACCCTACTTCCTGCTTGATTGATCTTGATGAATATGAGTATTACAAGAGTTGATCTACCACGAGATCATAATGGCTAAACCCTAGAAGTCTAATTTATGAGATTATGATTGTTCTCCTACGGACTAAGCCCTCTGGTTTATATAGACACCGGAGGGAGCTAGGGTTACACAAAGTCGGTTACAGAGAAAGGAATCTACATATCCGAATCACCAAGCTTGCCTTCCACACCGAGGAGAGACCCATCCGGACACGAGACAAAGTCTTCTATCTTGTATCTTCATAATCCAATAGTTCGGCCATAGTACATAGTCCGGCTGTTCGAGGACCCCCTAATCCAGGACTCCCTCATAGAACACGGTAGGTCGCCACTGCTCGGGTCCAAGTAAGGCCACCACTTCTACCCTCCGGTTGAAGCCAAGCCAGGCGGGTTGACCATTGACGACCGATTAGCTTCTTGGCAACGATGTGGAGTTGGAGAGCTATGTTGGAGAAGGATGTTGCTTCTACTTAACTATTGATGTAGTTGGCTGACTAACACGTGGGCCCAACAGGCATCTAGGCCACATGTCAGTTATGCAACTACACATGCAGTTAAGTCATTGAAGCTCAGTCCACTGGAGAAGAAGCTTCTGTTCGACTCAGCCGGACACAGGTGGGTAGCTTCGGTTAATTAATTATACCTCCAGCGCACCCCTTTTTAGTTGAAGAATGTATGAAATGTAATGAAATCCGGCATGTTTATATGAAATCCGACCGTGTATGAATGAATTTATTTCGATTAGTCCGAATTCTTGTATCACTGGCATTGGATGAACATGCAAAACAATACGTACTAGCATTATTCCCAGGGTGATAACCTCGTTTGCAGCAGTTTCACATGTACTCCCTCCGGTCCTTTCTAGTCTACATACAAGTTTTGTGTACAGTCAAAGTATCTCTACTTTGACCAATCTTATAAAAAAAGTATGCACTTTCACAATGTGCGAAGTAAAAAGGAACAGAAGTTGTACAAAGAGTTTGAGCAGCTTTTTAGCATTCCTGTACATTGCAATCAAACACACAGGCCTGGCAATTCATAGAGAACATTCAAAATAATCAATGATTATGCATCTCAGTGATTCACATGTCAGAGCCAATATTTACTTCACAAGTAAAGAATAAAGAAAAATAGATCGACGCTGCTGACAGCAAAGGGCGTCCCATTCGAAAATATTAAACGCATGTCTTCTTGCTAACATCAATGAGGAAAATTTGACAAGGTTGTCCCATTTCAAAATATCAAATGCGTATGATTGCGGAATGGACAGGGTTTGCCATCAGTTCGTACATTGACATGGCACCTCATGCTAAATAAACCAGCTGCTCTTTTTGTGCAGTTCCACCAAAATCAACCAAATTCATGCGTAGCTCGTATGATTTCTCCCTTATATGTTGCAACGCCTTGAACTTATCGGTACCTCCTTTCTTGTGGTGGAAATGAATGATTCGATGTCTTCATGAACATTTTGTGCCATACCCATTGAAATCAAGCTGAGCACCCCTGTTTGCACAAATACAAAAAAAGTGATTAGTATAAAGCAAATTGTACTATGAAGTGACAGTTTAAACAGGCACCTACATGGTCCATGTAGAGCACACTTTTAGAAAAATGGAACTCACCGGAAAGAATCCTAGAACAACATTGTACTTGCACATCACATCAACAAAATGGAAATTTGTCAGTCCTTCTGAGCTGAAGTTAGTTTGGTCTTGTGGGGAGTAATGTAACCATCATTTAACCGCTCCTTCTAATGAGAAGATAGACAGGGCTTCTTCATCCTGGCATAATCGGAACTAGTCACTTCACGTACTCCATATTCTTCTTCAGAGGAGGATGATCCTGTTGTGCGAAGACAAGAGGACAACTAAATGCTAGCATCCCTATTTGCTCGAAAAAAAGAAAAGGAAATATTTAAAACAACAAAGATGAAGCACTTCTCAAGGACAATACCACTTTCTCATGATAGTATCTAAATAGTAGCACAACACCAATAGAGATGACAAATCTCAATCATATGGATGAAATCCGTGGGTGAGTACCAACCTTTGTCAAGAGGCTTAGTGTGTAGAGCATATAGATGAAGCACTTCTCCGGAACCATCTGTTCCTATCTACTGTGGTGGCCATGCTTACTATATACTCCACGATTAGTTTAATGTTTCCAACGTTTTCTTGTGCGGTTCCACTAAAATATATGGTATCTTCAAAGAAGATCCCTGTTTGCACAAGTAGAGATAATTACATATTACATTAAGAGTGGCATCAAATCAGTGCAAAACAATTGCATGTTCCAGCCATAGCAATAAATTAAGATGCAACACTATATCATTACTTGTGTCATCACAGTTCCAGTGCTTCATTACAGAACTGGGAGTTGATTTTTGTTTTTCTTCCGCTTGTTCTTCCCCTTCATCACTTGGTTCAATAACAGACAAGCTTCGCCTTCAATATAAGATTTGGCATGTCAATTAGGGAGCACAAGTATAGCACTAAACAACAACGTTGATTTTCTCACGAAAGTGGCAAAATACAGGCCAACAATTTTGAAATATACTTATCTTACCTCAATGGGATATTACAGTGCACATAAAGATTGGAAGTCTTGTCTCCATTTGTGCAGTTCACTAAAATCAAGCAACATTACCATACAAGTAGCACAACATATGAAAGCACAGTGCAGTATCATGTGAAAGAAGGCTAGTACTGACCTCTCACGACGCGGAATTCAAACAACTCACAAGAAGAAGATATGAACCAAATTTGCCAACCCGGATAGGAAGTAAGATCTCCTCCTGTGGAGTTCCACTAAGATCAAGTAATCAAGCAACATTGTCGGTGTGACATTTTGGTTGAACTGCACAAAACACTCATAAAACAAAAGTGTTTTGTGCAGTGTAACAAAAGGTCACAATAGCAACGAGGTGAAGTAGATAACCATGTTTACACAGAGGTGCAAAGGAAACAACTAGTGGTCAATAATGGTGGATGACACAGAAGCCAACAAAAAGAAGCATCTAACTTATCTAAACGGGAAAGAAAGCAAGACAGTAGCATTTCTCAAACAATGGCATTGATTAATACTAACAGAGAGATTATAATAACAATAAAATTCGTTAAACATGTAATTTTCTTTTAACTATGGCATTGCATCAATTTTCTAGCGGCATTATTAGAGGGTGTTTATTTATAGGGACATTTTGGTGTAGGGTCTAAAAAAATTCCATGTCAGTTCCATCTAAACCAAATAGGAGGGACTTTTAGGGACTAAAAGTGTGAATTTGGGACTAAAGAAAGAAGACCCCAAGGGAGAGTCTTTTTGGGACTTTTTCCAACAGTTGCCCCTGCCCCACGTCACACCTTGTCTCTATTAGTTCATTACTAGGGGTAACATGGTCTTTTAGCATGTCATTTAAAAACTTCTAGTCCATGTTTAGTCCCTGGAACCAAGCAGGTAGGGACTAGGGAGTTTTTAACCAAACAGGGCCATAGATTAACAACAGATAAAGAGTTTCATGGGACAGTGGACACACCAGCACCATGTGCATCTACCGATGTACTCCCTCCGGAAATACTTGTCATCAAAATGGATAAAAGGGGATGCATCTAGACATATTTTAGTTCTAGATACATATTTTTTATCTATTTTGATGACAAGTATTTTCGGACGGAGGGAGTATGAAGGGGTGATGCATAGTCTATTGCAACAAAGAACAAACAACCAAGGAGCATATTTGTGTTGGTCCTAGTTTTGTTATCTTTAGACACCTTTCCCTATGTGAGTGCAGCAAATCTAGTCCTGCTCAAACTCTACAACATTGTCCCACAAAACAAAAGATCAGTTTGTTACAGATGTGCGTACTACGTTTGTCATTGTTTTCCCTTTTCGACTAACGTAGGTGCTGGATAGCCAGTCTGTACTAGTACTTTCCCCCCTTCCTTTCCTCTTTGAACCACGTCCTAGATTCATGCTATACAACTTTCCCCACAATTTTCCCCCATTCCTTTCCTCTTTGAACCACGTCTTAGATTCATGCTATACAACTTTTGCCACTACTTTCCCCCCTTCCTTTCCTTTTTGAACCATGTCCTAGATTCATGATATACAACTTTCCCCACTACTTTCCCCCATTCCTTTGCTCTTTGAACCACGTCCTAGATTCATGCTTTACAACTTTCCCCACTATTTTCCTCTTTGATCCAACACCTAGATTCGAGTGCAGAAGCAGAAAAAGCCCACATGCAGCTAGAGCAATGCATGTGGAATAAGTAAATTATACCTTAAGGTTCTTGCGATGTGGTTCGGTGGGCGGCCAGAGGCCGTTTGGGCCACACTATGTACGGCAGCGAAGAAGAAGGGGTCGGAGGCCCTTCCGCGCCACCGCTGGGTGAAAGTGAACAACTGCGCTGGTAGTGGATTCCCTCCCTCGCCGACGGCGACAACGTTAAGCCTCCTACCCTTCTCGGCGGACGGATCCTGTCAGATCTTTGACCAGCAGTGACGGGGGAGAGAGAGGCCAACAAAGTCTTGTTTAGATCTGGAGAGGGTGAGAGTGTGTGAAGAGAGTAAGTATAAGCCTTGAGGCTCCATCGTGTATATATATACTGGAAAGAGAGTGTGAAGAGTGCAAACCCTAGAAAACAAGCACCGAGGCTGCAGCTTATACGTGATGAGGTGATTATACAGTCACTACGAGATTGTATAGCTCCTTATCCATCCATTTTGACCAGTCAAAGAATCCTCCTAGCACCACCCCAGATCACTTTCTCTCTCTTTCATGCGGGACCTACCCGTCGTTGGGTGGAAGAAAGAAGTCGAACAAAAACAAAATTATGCTCAAGTGTAGTTATCGAGCCCGATACCTCAAGTTTGATGAGGGAACAGGCTAACCAGCTACACAACTCTCCTGTTATGTTCAACGAAAGGAAAAGAACCTTTTATACATTCCTGCATTCGTGTGACGAGCATGCCATGTTTTTTTTGCGTGGGAGTCATGGGAATTTAAATCATAATCGTGTCATGTGGCTTTGGTGGTAAGACTATCCACAGTGGGAGTAACATAGGTGGTAACATCACACATCTTTAGGCAAAATAGATGATGTGGCGAGTAACTAATGAAGAAAGAGAGGCATGTGGTAACATATCTCATTACTGTAACATCACACATACCAAGACAAAATGAGTCTACAATCTAATAAATGAAGTGTTGCATGATACCGCACAATGTTACTCCCCATTATAGAGGTAGTAACATGGACTAGTAACATATGCATGTTACTAGTCTAAGTTACTATCCGTTGTGACTAGTGTAAGGTGTTTTGGGATTTAAAGCAGCGTTGGTAGTACAGAAATAATGCAGCCTTAGTCACCTTACCTCTCTCCACGTAGTACCTTGGGTCCCACTAGTCAGATGGTGAAACAAACAATAAGAAAAATTAAAAGCGTCGGCGATGTATCTTACCTCACACATCTCGCCACTGCTCGTGAACACTGTCCAATTGATCCCTATGTTCGCTCACGTACTACTTTAAGTGAATTCTTATTATAACATGCACACAATTTTGGGCACTTGTATTCGACCTAAGTCAGTGTGCCACCGTATCTTGTACTACGCCCTCCGTCTAGGTGTAATAAGTCAAGTTAAAAGGTGCAGCGGGACCAAGGTGCAAGCAGATTGGAGGAGAAGGAGAAACTTGACCGGTCCTTCCTCCAATCAAAGCCCCGATTTCTGTCTCTAAACACAACAATTAATCCAAACCACTAAGAGATGTCATTTTAGCTACCATGCAGGGCCACGTATTAACTCGCATGCAAGCCGACTTTGATTTCTTGACTGATCAACGCGTAGTTGCACTCCATGCATTGGGTTTCTGGGGGAGATAACAAGGCAGAGTAAGGAGCGTTTGGTTACATTGCTTAGGCTGGTCATAGTGGTGAGTAACTTGGACTAGTAACATGCATATGTTACTAGTCTATGTTACTACTACGCGAAGCTTGCCGTCGGAAGCGAGCCGATCTGGCTCTCCTGAGCTAGCAAGGTTTTTCTAGCCCACCCAAGCTAGCTGGCCCACAAAAGCTAACATATTTTAACAGTTCCAAACGCCTAACCTTGCCCGGCTAGGCTATAAGGTGTTCTTGCTAAGGATCCAAACCCTCCCTAAGTAACAACGCTCACTAGCAACGAGGCCAGGAGGGGATTGAGATGCAAAGTTAATGGACGACGCCTAAAAGTTTTGTGAATATCTGATTTCCGTAAGATGACTTAACACCTAGACGGAGGGAGTACTACACCTCAGTCCAGGTTTGATGGAATATTCGTCACCTCTTCTCTTCTTGTACGTACTCCATTTGTATCTCACTTTCTGTGGCTTTGCACTCGAACGATTTTCCTATTCTATGAACCCGTGTGTGCGTGTGCATGTGTGTGTGTGTGTGTTTGTGTGTGTTTAAAAGCATATGTGTGTTAGAGAGAGCGACACATCGACCTACTCCTACAGAGCGATGGTGTGTAGTGTACAATTTAACCGCGAGAGTTGGTGCATCCTCTTGTTTCCGGGCGTCCGGTCGGGACAGACGGACAGCTGCTACGCCCGCTGCTGACCAGCCTGGCCCACTGAAAGCCCCTCCATCGCCCGCGTGCGCTTCTCGCCCAAAACGGTCAGCACCGCTCCAAAGAATCGGTGCCGCATTCGTGCCCGGGCAGAGCGGACGCACCTCTCACTGGCGCCTTCGTTGAAGGGAGAAGTGGATTCAAGAGTGATGGTTGCTTCGTCCGTCCAACTTACTATTGGGTCTATGTGATTTGACGGCTCATTGGTCATTATTACTCAGGTGGTAGGACTGCTGGGATGTCCCATGCTTTTGGTGAAAGGAGGTACTACTAGATTACAATTTTCTCCATTCTTACAACGGAGGAGTGCGAGAGTAGTGAAAACATGTAGGCTCAGTGATTACATGGCCCATCTCACAGTATCACCCTATTTTCTAGACATCGTGCGACACCTAACTCTTTACATAATACTAGTATAATACGTACTATAATTTATCAGTGAGATAAATTTTTACAATGCTATGAAGCTTCCAGCTTCTGTTTCATGTATCTTCCGTCCAAGGTTGCCCGTTGCAACATTTCATCAAATACAAAGGAGACTAACATGCATGCTATTGCACCTCACGGATTGACAGATCATAGCCAATATGTACTCCCTCCGTTCCAAAATAAGTGTCTCAACTTTATGCAAACTTTAGTACAAAGTTGTACTCCTACTAAAGTTGACACTTATTTTGGAATAGAGACAGCTAAAAAAATGATCCATGCAGTCCCTAGCCCTTGAAACGTAAACCCTAACCAGGCTTTAATTTGCTGGCAATGTTGGAGCTTCCCAAGAAATGAAGTTTGCGACCGTTTGACCATCGGATCATTTTGTGTAGTTTCACCAAAATTGAGATGATCATCCCTATGGCAAAGAAATTTAAGAAGCGTGATTAGAATAAGATTACTGGGACAAGTTGATGAGACATAAACTCATCACAAATATAGTACGTAGAAGCCATTAGAGGTATGTGCGGGGCAAAGAAGTAGAGAAATATCCACATGGAGTGATGTGGGCAGCTGGAGCAGTGGTGCAAGCCGGCTGTAAAGGGAGTTGTACCTGAGGGATGTGGGGATGTAGCTCAACCTAGAGGAGGGAGGCGGGAGGCCTCAACTGCCCACGTCACAGCAGTGAGCAAGGGATGGAGGCAACCTCACCGGCTTTGTGAGAGAGAACGGCGGGGACCCCTGATCGGGACATGCCGACAATGGGTTTTTGACGTCGGCGACGGTGACCACATCTACACTAAGCATCCACCCCTTCCCCTGGCGGACGTGATCTACCGGGATGTTAGAGATCTGGCCACAGTCTTTTGTGCGAGAGAGTGTGAAGAGACAACCCTAGCAAGCAACCGTGTAGGCTCGTCCTGACTATGTATATAGTGGAGCGGTTTCCTTTTCTCTATGAAACTATTATATTGCGTACGTGCCACTCAAGAAAAAAACTTTATTTATACATGACGTGGCACCTACTGCTAATTCTCCTATAAACCTTGCGCTTGGCATCTTCAAAATAATAACCTTGCGATTGGCTCTTCGCCTCTTCGGGAATAATTGTATTGCAGTATATATCATTCTGGCTATATGAGACCGAATGAATTGTTGCACGTCCACCACGTGGGAAAGGGTCGAGGGGCGAGGGAGAGTGCATACTATTACTTTCGTTTCAATATGGACTACACACGGAGCAAAATGAGTGGATCTACACTCTAAAATATGACTATATACATCACTGTTTGGAGTATGTACTAGTAGTTCATATTGAAATCTACTAAAGGACTTATATATTCCAAACAATATGATAATCTCTCTAACCAAGGTAGGAACAAGGAGTAAACGGAGGGAGTATTAAAATTTTCTCCTCGTCCTGTGAGCCACCACGCCCGTGGGCGAGGGAGCGGGCCTAAGGCGTACATTACTACTAGTAAGCAAGCTTCACCTCATCCTGCGAGCCATCGCGCCCGTGGGCGGGGCAGACGGTTTACTAAGCAAGCTTCTCCTCGTTCTTCAAGTTGACAAGACACATCAAAAGTACTCCAGTGTATAGAGCCTTGCCTCTAAGGTAGGCCCCACATGGTTTGCCTCTTTTTTAACATAACGCGTCAAGTCGCAATTTGTTTGTTCATCCATGGTAGATGATCCTCCCCTCCATGAAGTGGACAACCAGTACACATGTCAAATTACCACGTGGGTTGCCTTTTCATACCGAAATGAGCTCCACCGTGTACCCGCACGGGTGTGGTTGGGAAAGAGATGGGAGTACGTGCGCCGTGCATGCACCTCTTCTCTTCATGCACGCCCCCCACTTACGTGGGTGTGTGTGAGAGAGAGATACAAACCTAGACAGATGGCGTGTGCGTTCGTGAGTGTTTTTTATTTGGGGGGTGTGATTTCATGAATGTATTTGTGGGAATATGTGTCGATGACATCTCAAACAAAATTTTGCATGCAATGTGTGTGAAATGAAATGGAGGCCTATCCATATCATATATAGAGGGTCAGGTGATCCATGAGAAGAGAGGGAGGGGTCATAGATATCGATAGAGTCGAAGAGAGGGAGGGGTCATAGATATCGATAGAGTCGAAGAGAGGATCAAGTGGGTGGGTGCAAGATCGATGAAGAGAGCCATCAAAATTGTGTGGTTGTGCAAGTCAAAGATATAGGGCGACTGACCTACCAGAACATCAGAGGGCACAGGTCAAGTTTGTGTGTGACAGGGAGACATGACTAGAGCGCTCGATGTATCGGTGTGTATGTGTGGGAGGGGGGAGGGGGAGGCAGAGGCCTAACTATAGAGGTAGAACGACTCGTATATGTGTTGACAAGGAGAGACCCAGCTATGTCTTGAGGGAGATCGGTCAACGTCCATACATAACTGAAGGACGGGAAATAGGATAGGACAGAGAGAGAGAGAGGAGAGAGAGAGGGAGGGAGAGGGGTAGAGTGCTGGATGGGTGATGGAGTTGCTTCTCGAAGATGGTGGGAGAGGCCTCCAAGACAAACTGAGGGTGGAACTGCAATATTATCAATAAGAGTGGGGATGTGTTTCTGTGTGTGCCTGTGCGTGATAGATCTATCGGGACGCATGCATGGATGATGAAGGGGAACCATGTGTTTGGTAAGAAAACCTAACTATATCGGTAGATCAATTGTTGTTTGTCAGAGGAAGGGAGAGACATAAGTAATGAGGTAGATCGATTGACGCGTGGGAAAAAATGAGTTATGAGGACCTAGCTAGCTATATGTATAGCGGGAGATCGGCCACTGTAGATCCATTTGTTAGAGGCAAATAAGGCCCAGCGAGATGGATAGACATAGAGAATGGAGCTAGGAGGTGGTGCGAGAGGCCGAGCTACTAGCTAGATAGGGGGAGGAGTGTGCGGTTGTGCGATCGATGAAAAGAGGGGCGAGAGTTTACACGTGTGTGGGACCGTATGACAGACACGAGGCATGGACACAGAAAGGAGGAGATGGAAGGTGCGTGTGTATATTGTATGCAGACATCGTTGGAGAGGTTTATCGATCGGTGTGTCTCGGAAAGGAGTTGTGGAGACTGTGGGAGAACGACCTAAAGAAAAAAAAAATGAATGTCCGTGATGGATAGAATGCTGAGGGAGGGGGAGGGCAAGGAGGGCGTGTGCATGCACGAGAGAATGTTAGTGCTAGCTACAAAGGTTAGAGGATTGTGTGGGTGTAAGACACTAACAAAGATCATAATTTGATATGAAAGTGGATTCATATATTTGAATAGGAGATCATAGTGTTATAAACATATGCATGCATGAATATAGCGGTGATATGCGTGCCGTCATTTTGCAACTCATAGCTAAATGTCGAACAATCTAAACCATACTATACATCGAACAATCTCACATTTTATTTGAATTTGTGATAATGTGTGGCGCTTGCAGCTTACAACTAAATATTGAACAATCTAAACAATAATATATGTCGAACAATATCACATTTTATTTGAATTTGTGATAATGTGTGGTGTTTGCAACTCACATCTAAATACTTGTAGGCGTAGGGGGGCGGGGCACCATACATTATGTGATAAACACATTATACATATGAGACATGGTTTAGATTATGAAGATCTAGCTAGAGCTTGAAATGTACTGTGATTTCAAATCAACATAAAGTGGATTCAAAAAATCGAGTTCGAGTTCATATGGTACACATAGTTCATATCTAACTCGAGAGTAATCATGTGGTGTGCTGTGAAGATAATACACAAACGATTGTTTAACTTAACAATAATGATGATTGTAGATCTTATTAAAATAGAGAAACGAATTCAAATGGTTTGACTTCACAACAATCATTATTGTAGATCTTATTCAAATAGAGAAACGAATTCAAATTTAGTTCATATTGAAGCGGTAGTATATACGTTTGGAATGCACTAAAACGTTCATTTGAGTAGTAGGTTGCATGCATTATACACGTCGTGAAATATTTTAATTGAACATAACATGAATTCAAAGTTTTGAATGACATTTGTAGTGTGAATTGATTTGGTACGGTACACGGGACTAGACTCTCTTGTGTGCTATGAATTGATTTTTTTTGTTTTTTTGTTTGACGGAAGTGCGAATTGATTTGGTACAGTACACATTAGGCTTGTCCGGAAATTTCAACCCGCGCCTTGTTAGCCCGAAATACATAAGATATATCTTTGTCTCGTTGTGCCGACAACTCCCTCCATCTCAACCCCCGCCTTGCTATTCCAAAATTACAACGTGCGCGAAAACTCCCAACTCCTGTACAATCGCGACATGCGAAATGCCCATGATACCCCTGAACCAAAAGAACCGCCTCAAATTGGTGGGGGTACTTTCGTAACCTAACACACATTTTGGAAAAGCGCATCCCTAAGCCATGGTTCCTGAGGGAGTCCTGGATAAGGGGTATCCGGACAGCCGGACTATATTCATCGTCCGGACTATAGAAGCGTCAAGATACAAGACTCAAGGCTTCGGCTCGTGTCCGGATGGGACTCTCCTTTGCGTGGAAGACAAGCTTGGCGATCCGGATATTATGTTTCCTTCCTTGTAACCGACTACATGTAAACCCTAGCTCTCCAGTGTCTATATAAACCGGAGAGGATGGTACTTAGAAGGCCGATCACAATTACAATCATACCATCATAGGCTAGCTCTTAGGGTTTAGCCTCTACAATCTCGTGGTAGATCTACTCTTGTATTCCACATATCTTCAATATTAATCAAGCAGGAAGTAGGGTTTTACCTCCATCGAGAGGGCCCGACCCTGGGTAAACATTGTGTCCCTTGCTTCCTGTTACCATCAGCCTAGACGCACAGATCGGGACCCCCTACCCGAGATCCGCCGGTTTTGACACCGACATTGGTGCTTTCATTGAGAGTTCCTCTATGTCGTCACTTCGAGGGTTGATGGCATCTTCAATCATCAACAACACGGTCCAGGGTGAGACTTTTCTCCCTGAACAGATCTTTGTGTTCGGCAGCTTCACATTGCAGGCCAATTCGCTTGGCCAGTTGGAGCAGATTGACAGCTTCGCCCCTGGCCACCAGATCAGGTTCGGAAACTTGAACTACATGGAAGATATCGGCGGAGACTTGATCTTCGACGGATTCGAGCCTGCGCTAGGAGCGCCGGACAGCCATGACGAGCACGGCCTCGACCTGCTGTCGGACAGTGCCTGGGACATCATCCCCGAAGCAGCCCCGGATCTAAATCCAGGGGAGGTTGCGTTGCCTATGGACGGAGGGCTGGACCCCGCCCCGCAGGCCGCACACTCATCAGCGGTGGAGCCGAACACAGGTCTCACCTCTGTGGAGGCCTGTAACCCTGGGCCCCCAGACTCTTATCCGGCCATTGGCCCTGGCCCGCACACTCTCGAGCCAGCTGAGCCAGGTTGGGCTCCGGTGATGGAGTTTACCGCTGCGGACATCTTTCAGCACTCACCTTTTGGTGACATGCTGAACTCATTAAAGTCTGTCTCTCTGTCAGGAGGCTCTGAGCCGAACTATGTCCGGCTTGAGTGGGAAGCAGGCGATGAAGGAATTCGCTGCCCACCCACCACCCACTTCGTCGCCACGATCGATGATTTAACTGACGTGCTCAACTTTGACTATGAATACATCGACGGTATGGACGACGATGCAGGAGACATACAGGAGCCACCACTCACAGGGCAGTGGACAGCCACCTCTTCATATGATATATATATGGTGGACACTCCGAAAGAAACCAATGGCAATGAGGCAACAGAGGATAACCTCTCCAAGAAGAAAGCAAAGCATTTGCGTCGCCAGCGCCGCTCCAAGCCCCGCCAAGGCAATACCGGCACCGGAGACGATAATAATCTGGACGGTGCCAACGATGAATACAACCCTGAACAGCCCGCCTTCGAGCAGGCCGAACAGGAAGACGGGCATGACAGCCCAGATGAACAGGCGACGGACGGGTATCCAGAGGAGGACAACTACATGCCCCTCTCCGAAGACGAGATTAGCCTCGGCGACGACGAGTTCGGCGTACCCGAAGACCCCGCAGAGCAGGAGCGCTTCAAGCGCCGGCTTATTGCCACTGCAAGAAGCCTGAAGAAGAAGAAGTAGCAGCTCCAAGCTGATCAAGATCTGCTCACAGACAGATGGACAAAAGTCCTGGCAGCCGAGGAATACGGACTCGAGCGCCCCACGGCTGACGGACCGCCTCGAGGTTGGGATAAAATGGTATATCAGCCTAAATACCAGCCTGTACCCCCGCGCCGGTTTACTATGGCCCGGGGTACTCAGGACCTGCGTGATAAACTGGATAACGCCGCAGGACAACCAAGATCAATCTACGGATCACGGGGGCGCGTCGAAGCACATGACGATGACCGTCATACCGGATACACTAACAGCAAATCTGGCCGGGCTGAATACAACCAGTCAGACGCAGCCGTACTGCGCAGTGACATAGCCCGACATAGAGGCGCCGCACACCCCCTCTGCTTCACTGATGAAGTGATGGATCATGAATTCCCAGAAGGGTTTAAACCCGTAAACATCGAATCATACGATGGCACCACAGACCCCGCGGTATGGATCGAGGATTTCCTTCTCCACATTCACATGGCCCGCGGAGATGATCTACATGCCATCAAGTATCTTCCCCTTAAGCTCAAAGGACCTGCCCGGCACTGGCTAAACAGCCTGCCCACAAATTCCATTGGCAGTTGGGAAAATCTGGAAGACGCATTTCTTGACAACTTCCAGGGCACATATGTGCGACCTCCGGATGCCGATGACTTGAGCCACATTACTCAACAGCCCGGAAAATCAGCGAGGAAATTCTAGACTCGGTTCCTAACTAAAAAGAACCAAATAGTTGACTGTCCGGACGTCGAAGCCCTGGTGGCTTTCAATCATAATATCCGTGACGAGTGGCTCACCAGACACCTCGGCCAGGAGAAACCCAAGTCCATCGCAGCTCTTACGACACTAATGACCCGCTTTTGCGCGGGCGAGGACAGTTGGTTGGCTCGCAGTAGCACTACGCCACATTCTGGAACTTCAGATGTCCGGGACAATAATGGCAAGCCACGGTGCAACAGACACAAGCGACGGAACAATGGAGACAACACCGAGGATACGGTGGTCAATGCCGGATTCAGCAGATCCAAATCCGGTCAGCGGAAGAAGCCATTCAAGCATAACAATCAAGGACCGTCAGTCTGGACCGCATACTGGAGCGCTCGTGCCAAATTCATGGCACCCCGGACAAGCCATCCAACCACACCAACAGAGACTGCTGGGTATTGAAATAGGCCAACAAAATAAATGCCGAAAACAAGGACAAGGGGCTGCACAGCGACGATGACGATGAGCCCTGGTGTCTGAACATGGGGTGCAGAAGAAATTCCCCCCCCCCAGGTGAAAACGGTCAACATGATCTACGCCACCCACATCCCCAAGCGGGAATGGAAGCGAGCACTACAGGGCGTATATGCGATGGAGCCAGTCGTCCCCCAAATTCAACCCATGGTCAGCTTGTCCGATCACCTTTGATTGTAGGGATCATCCTACTAGCATCCGTCACGGCGGCTCAGCCGCGTTGGTTTTAGACCCAATTATAGACGGATTTCACCTCACAAGAGTCCTTATGGACGGAGGTAGCAGCCTGAACCTGCTTTATCAGGACACAGTGCGCAAAATGGGCATCGATCCTTCAAGGATTAAGCCCACCAAGACCACCTTTAAGGGTGTCATTCCTGGAGTAGAGGCCCGTTGTACGGGCTCTATAACATTGGAAGTGGTCTTCGGATCTCCGGATAACTTCTGAAGTGAAGAGCTAACCTTTGATATCGTCCCTTTCTGTAGTGGTTACCATGCACTGATCGGGCGAACCGCATTTGCTAGATTCAATGCGGTACCACACTATGCATACCTCAAGCTCAAGTGCCAGGCCCGCGCGGGGTCATAACAGTCAATGGGAATATGGACCGCTCTCTCCGTACAGAAGATAACACTGCGGCCCTTGCGGCCCAAGTACAATGCGGCATCCTCCGGCAAACCACCAATCCGGCGGCGACAACCTCAAGCTCCGTCAAGCAAGGACAGAACACCCCGCAACAGGATCAGCAGGAACATCAAGAGCATGACAAGCAGTCCGGCCTCCGCCCAAGTCCCACCCAAGCAGCATTTGTGCCACATGTACACAATTACGCACTCAAAATACCATGGGAACAGGCGGAGGCGTAGGAGTGGCTCAGTCAACAGTACGGTATTGCTTCGTAACCTTTCCTTTTATCCTTAAGGACATCGCTTTAGTGCAGCTTCTCCAGAAGAGCAGGATTGTCGGACTTACAAAGGAGAGGAAACCCAGGAGGTAACAGGCTTCAGGCACACCAGGAAACACGCAGGTGGAATCTATTCACGATCGTTGTTCCTGCTTTATCTATCTGTACGTAGCCTGCTCCTGGATAGGATATGTCAAATAATCCTATTTATCCCCGCGTAATGCATTCATTGTAAACATACGCTTAAACGTATTATTTATCAATGGGAGACAATATACAGCTCAACTTATTATTTTTTATTTTTTGCATTTTTTATAAATGTCTATTTGATTTTGCATCCGTACACTTTGGTACGTTGAGTTTGTCAGGGGCTTCTTATAGCGTCCCATAATACGGCAAGACAAGTCCGAACACTTTCAACAGTGCGGCACCCCGAACTTATAGCATTATATGCATCAGCTCCGAATCATGCCTCGGGTTACAGTTGAGATAGCCCGACTCCCTTGTTTTCGTGCCTTACGTTCCGTTAATTCGGCTAAGGTAGCGCAGGGAGAACTATTGCGATTGTGCCCTGGTTTTCCCGGACGAGCACCTCAGTAGAGAAAGCACAAAACTGTCCGGCATGATGTGGCGAGAGCTGGTCGCTGTTCGAGAGGTCTTAAAATACTTAAAGATTTTTCCGCTTTAGGCGATAGTGCGGCTTTGTCCGATATAGGCGTGTATAGCGCCCCAATTCGGCCTTCCGAATTCTAGGGGCTTCGCCGAAATTTAAAATCATAGACTTCTATGGCTAAGTGAAGGTTATAAAGGCGTATAGTCCGATTGCCTGGTTCGCTGTGCTGGATACCTCCTTAAGGGACCAAACATTTGGATAAAGAGTATCAGGGTTTTCCACGAACACCCCAGTACTAATTACACGGGGGCGGAAGCCGACGACTGGCCTACTTTCAGAATTTGATAAACAGCCGCACAGAAGGTAATATTTTAAATCACAAAAGCGCTACATAGCGCAAGTAACTCCGTCTTTAAATTACAAACATGACAGAAGTGAATTCATTCAAAAATTATGTCTTTGGTACATTCATCAGCCACGAGGCAAGCACCCTTCATAACGCCATCATAATACTTCTCGGGGACGCGATGCGGCTTGCCCTCCGGCGGCCCGTCCTTCACCAGCTTCTCCGCATCCAGCTTGCCCCAATGCACCTTGGAGCGGGCAAGGGCCCGGAATGCACCCTCAATGCAAGCTCTTCTTGTACCTGGCCCACTCGGGCCTCTTGCTTTTTGCGCTCCTTGAGTTCCAATGCCGCTTTGTGTTCGGCCTCAGATAGCGCCTTCTCGAGAGACGCCACTTCGGTGGTGGCCTCTGTTACCATATCAGGACGTCTTGTCGTTAGCATAATCAAATTTTATTTACTATTCATTATATGAGAGAGGGGAATAATTCACCTTTGCCCTCCTCAAGATGCCTCCTCGTGAGGCCGAGCTCTTCCTGCGCCCGCTCTAAGTCATGCGTTAGGCCGGTGATTTCGGCCATGCGAGCAGCAGCGGCCAGCAGCACAGCCTGTTTATTTCAATTCAAACTTGTTGTCAGACTCCTGCGGATTATAATTGACCCTCCGTTTGGTTTTTCTTTCCAAACACCAAATAGAGTATCAGGGGCTACTACCTATCGGGTGGCAACTTCACATATTTTTACCGCTTACCTCAAAGCCTGTTAGGAGGCTGGTGCAGGCTTCGGTTAGTCCGCTCTTGGCGGACGAAACCTTCTGAATCACCGCACTCATGAGAGTACGGTGCTCTTCATCTAGGGAAGCGCCTCGAAGCGCTTCCAGCAGACAATTCGACGCCTGGGGCGCGATGGAAGTCCTTGATACAGACGGCCCTCCCTTCATAACGAGGGACTACCTGCCTAAGTCCGGAACCACTAAAGGCTCCGAAACAGTGTTAGGCTGAGAGCCCGGCTTGCCGTGGCTCTCATCGACACGATCCGTGGGGACCTTGAACCCCGCGAGTCCGACGCCTGGGACGCCGCCTTGAGGCGCCTCCAGGGCCACCTCCACCATTGTCGGGAGCCTCCGGGACAGCACCTTCGTGTCGTCCGCAGGACGAGGAGACGTGGCCGTCAGGAGTGAGTTCATTGCTGACTCACTCAAGGACCCGTCCAAAGACGGCACTCCCGGATGGGCCCTGGCCGGACTGCATACAAGTTCGGCATTATAAACAAAATTATGAAGCAAAAATTACAATTGAGTGCGGATACTTATGATCGCACACGAGGCTTCTTCCTGGGCAGCCACCCTTCCTCGCTATCGGCGGCGGTGGCGGAGTAGTCCGGAAGGGATGCCTTTCCCTTCTTGGACGTCCTAGTCTCCCCCACCGGGGTGGCCTTCCTCTTCTTCCCTCCCCCCACACGGGGAGGTGGTGTTTCTCCTTGTTCCTCGCCGCCTCCGCGGGAGGAATCTGCCTCGTCATCATCAGACGACAAGGGTATGATGGCCTTACGCCGGGGGCCTCTCCTAGCCCCCTGGTTCGCCGTCTCAGGCCCCCCATCCTTTCCGGACGGGGCGGCCTCTTCTTCTTCTTCTTCTTCTTCTTCTTCTTCTTTTCTTCTTCCCCCTCGGGGGAGGAGTGCGCCTCGTCATCTCCGGACGAGGCTTGCGCAACCTTACTTTGGGGACCCTTTCGGGTCCCCGAGGCCTTCTTATCGACCTTCTTCTTCGGCCCCTTATAGGGCAACGGGACCAGCATCTTCGTTAGAAGATCATTGGCTGGGTTTTCTGGCAACGGAGCCGGACCGTCGATCCGCTCCGCTGTCTCCGCATACTCCTAAATAAATATACACAATCACTTAGGAATTCCCCATGAGTACATTGGGAAGAACCAGACCCGGTGGCGGCCTGAGAACTCACCTGGGTATGGTGCCGTGCGGTGTGGAGCCCACTGTCCTCGGTTATGAGAGGAGGTACTTTGGTGGCCTTGAACAGCGCCTTCCACGCGTTCTTGTGCTTCATGCCGTAGAGCCTCTGGAGCGTCCGGTGTTCGGCCGGGACGAACTCCCACAGATTTAATGCCCACCTTTGGCACAGCAGAATCCGGCGAATGAGCATGACTTGGATCACGTTGACCAGCTTGATGTTCCTGTCCTTCATGCCCTTGATGCAGTTGATTAGTCCGGTCAGCTCTGCAGATTCAGCCCATAGCAGGCCCTTCTATTCCCAGGAGGTGAGCCGCATAGGGGTTCCAGATCGGAACTCGGGGGCCGCCGCCCAGTTGGCGTCGCGTGGCTCGGTGATCTAGAACCACCCCGATTGCCACCCCTTCACGGTTTCTGCAAAGGAGCCATCAGGCCAGGTGACATTAGGCATTCTTCCCACCATGGCTCCTCCGCACTCCGCTTGCTGGCCGCTCACAATCTTCGGCTTCATGCAGAAGGTCTGGAGCCACAAGCCGAAATGAGGCTTAATGCGGAGGAAAGCCTCACACACGATGATGAACGCCGAGATGTTGAGGACAAAGTTCGGGGCTAGATCATGAAAGTCTAGCCCGTAGTAGAACATGAGCCAGAGGACGAAGGGGTGGAGTGGAAACCCCAGTCCACGGACAAAGTGGGCAAGGAACACGACCCTCTCGTGGGGTCCTGGAGTTGGAATGGCCTGCCCCTCGTCTGGTAGCCAGTGCGCTATATCTGCGGCCAAGTATCCGGCCGCCCGGAGATTCGCGATCTTCTTCTCCGTCACGGTGGAAGCCACCCACTTACCTCCTGCTTCGGACATGACTAATTGTGCGGAGAAAACCTGGACTAGGGCGCTGGAGCTCGAAGGGGGCAAGAGTATGCGAGGGAGGAAGAAGGCGTGGGTAAGAATGGGGAACGTTTATCCCTTTAATAGAGGCATCGAGAGCGGTGCGCCTCCCCACTAGCCTATTTAGAATCGCTTACTTCCCAAGCGCCACAATTGATGGCACGGGGGGATTACCCATACCCGTATTGATGAGAATCCCGTGATAAGGGGACATGATCTCTGCTTTGACAAGACATGTCAAGGAAACCGCCTCGCAATGCGCACTATGGCTGGTTGTGAAAAAACGGTTCGAATAATGACCTGACTCTAATGGCATGCCATGTCGTCTAAAAGTTGTCAACTGAAGCATCATTCTCTCTACAGTGGTATGTGAAGATCATTTTGCAGATCCGGACACGATCTATGTGTTCGATGATAACCTTGGAGTATTCGGAGGAGGAACCCACCTTGCAATGCCGAAGACAAGACTGTGCGCTGGACTCATCGTCATTGAAACCTGGTTCAGGGGCTACTGAGGGAGTCCTGGATAAGGGGGTGTCCGGACAGCCGGACTATATTTATCGTCCGGACTATAGAAGCGTCAAGATACAAGACTCAAGATTTCGGCTCGTGTCTGGATGGGACCCTCCTTTGCGTGGAAGACAAGCTTGGCGATCTGGATATTATGTTTCCTTCCTTGTAACCGACTCCATGTAAACCCCAGCTCTCCGGTGTCTATATAAACCGTAGAGGATGGTCCTTAGAAGGCCGATCACAATTACAATCATACCATCATAGGCTAGCTCTTAGGGTTTAGCCTCTACGATCTCGTGGTAGATCTACTCTTGTATTCCACATATCTTCAATATTAATCAAGCAGGAAGTAGGGTTTTACCTCCATCGAGAGGGCCCGAACCTGGGTAAACATTATGTCCCTTGCTTCCTGTTACCATCAGCCTAGACGCACAGATCAGGACCCCCTACCCGAGATCCGCCGGTTTTGACACCGACAGTTCCCCACTCCCATCCCATCCGCCCACCCACTCGTACACCGAGGCCGCGAAAACCAGTGAAGCCCCACACTCTCCTCCGTCCGCCACCCAGCCGAAGCCTCTTCCCCGACGATGTTTTCCACAGCAACAGCTTGACATCCCTCATCCACCGTACCAGATGAGGATCCATGGTCGATCTCTTCCTCCCGCCGGTTCAGCCACCATATCCTCCACCTCCAAGGAGCTGCCCCGACGTTCCCCTCGTCTATCACGCCACCTCCATTCCCACACCGCCGTCTTCACCTGCACCATCGAAAGAGCATCATCGTCATTGTTTCCTCGGATGAAGCTACGGCCTAATCGGCGCCACCAAAGAGGTTGTAAACTAATCACCGCATTTTCTTCTTGATTCGATCTCACGGTGCTGTCGGCGCTCGGTCCCGAGCCGACACGGCACGACTCCGTCCACGGCGACATTGCCGGCCACTTCCTCCATGGTGTCGCTCCCTAGGCAGCGACGTCCACGTCAGTAGGAGCTGCTACTGCTCTGCTCTTGCTCTCGGTCCCCTGCCTAGTCTGCTCTTGCTATTGCTCTTGCTCTTGCTCTTCCTACTGCTCTCGCTCTTGCTCTTGCTTGTGATGCTGCTCCAATTTAGCTACACTTCAGTCGACATAATCGACTTTTGGGTCAGTCGATTTTCAGGGGGTGGGGGGCTTGCCAGAGTTAAGGAAGAACCAGCCGCAGCAGGTAGGGGCCTCTCACTATCTATCTTAGGGTTCAGGGTGGGGACCGTGGTCACCTGCGGTGGTGGCGCGGTGGCATGGGGATCACCGGAGAAAAAGCTCGACATGGGGGGGGGGGAGGGTAGAGGGATGGACGGGGCGGCGGCGGACCAGCGGTGGGGAGTGTTTTCGGGGCGGGCGGGGCGGTGCACCGCCGGCCGCGGGCGGCGATGGGCGGCTATTTGGCCGGTGGTGGCTGGCGGCTCAGGGGGGTGGAGGTTGAAGATGAATTGCGTGCCCTTGATTTCGTATCCAACGGCTGCAAAATCGACTGACCAGAGATGAAAAAGTCAATCGACTGACGTGTAGCCTCACCTCTAGTGTGTTCAGTTTCGACAATAAAATTCAGTTTCGACGGCAAAATTCAGTTTCGACAGTTAAGTTCAGTTTCGACAGTTAAATTCAGTTTCGACAGTTAAGTTCATAGATGAGCGGCTAATGTATTTTACATCTAGCACTTTGTGGTTATGTATTTTACGTCATCTATTGGAGATGCTATTAGAATTCCACTCAGGTTAACATTGTCTCTCCTATCCTGCTTCAGCCTCGGTGTCGTACAACTCACCGGAGCTGCTCCAACGATGAAACACTCCATCGCAGCGGAGCAGTACCCCGGGCTCCATCTCAAGATACCTAATATCTTCTTCCCCTCCTTCGACAGCCAAGTCAGCTTGATCATCCTCACTGACCAACCCAATCACGCTGAGATCGACATGGCTTCGCCAAAGAGGTTGTACACTTGTTGCATCTCTTTTTTACTCTACATGTTATATATATTATCCACTAAGCACAGGCAGTAACGTGAAATACGATTAGTTTATCCTACTATATGACAAGTAGTGAGGTACCAGGCAACTTAGCTATCCGTGATGGACTCTCTTGAACGCCATCATTATTTATCTCTGCGCGTTTGAGCTGTGCATTTGTCGATGGGCCTGGGAGTTGAGCTAGTAGGGTAGTGGCCTGGGTCCAAAGTAGTATAAGTAGCACAAAAACATTTTTGAAGTGCAGGCTTTTCGTTGCTCAAGCCTTCCTACTAGAATCGCGAGTGCTTGAAAGGAAAACTGAAGGAAAATCATAGGAATTGGAAACTTTCCTATGGTACTACTATTCATGCATTTGGTTCAAAGGAATGGAGCAAAGGAAAACTGCAGGATTTGTTCCTTTAGTGTCTCCTTGAAAGAAAAACCGTAGGAATTTTAATATCCACTTGTCCTCCTTTTCAAATTCCTATTTATGAAGCACAAGACTAAGAGATAGTAGCATAATAGCATTATAGCCGTATATTTTCTTGTGGTTTGACTTAATCTCACCATGCTTCTTGGCATCCTATGATCTTCCAATTCTTGTGAACCAAACACCCAGATTGGCAGAAATCCTGTGTTTTTAAATAGTTGTTTGGTTTGCAGCCTAAGGTTGCCACACCTAAGCTTAGGCGTGCCACTATATCTTAGGCATGTGTTTTGTTGATTGCCACACTTGTGGCTTGCCACACTTTTTAGCTACATGGTCCACATGTCATAGACTCAACTTCTTGCCAAATCTTGCCACACTTGTGGTGTCCATTTTGTTAGCCACATTTTTTGTGGCAGACACACTTTGCCTAAGCTTAGTTGTGCAAAGTTAGTCATGAACCAAACAAACCGTAAATTCTCTGTTTTGCACGTGCATTCCTATCCTATTAATTTGTATTTCCTATCCCTGCGTTGTTAGAATCCTCCAATTCAAACGAGCCCTTACAGAATTACTTCTCTTACAGATAGTTGTCAAAGAAAACCTTGTGTGGTTTGTGCACCTCCTGCTGTGCCGTCATCCACCCCAGCTCAGCTGCTCCAATGACAGAAGGGTCCAGCACAGCATTGATCCAGCCTCCAGACTGTCTTTCGCCGCCTCAGATCTTCTTCCTCGCCGCCGACAGCCATGAAAACTGCATTACCATCATCAACCGAGCAGATGACCTCGAGGACTACACGAGTCCGCATGAGAGGTTGCACTCTTTCGTGTTTGCTTACGTTATGCATCACTTAATGTTACATGCTACTTTATCGTCCTGTTCACCGATTAGACTCTAAGTCAGCTCCAAACTAATGGTCAAACTTGAGTTTTTAAATGGTTGTGGGGTACATATCGGGGCTGCAATCAATAGTATCTATCTACTATCTGGTTAATCTGTCGTGTCTACTATGAGTTTCATGTTGGGTGGGAAACAAACAGTAAAGAAGCCATTATCTGTATTTTTTAACTGAAGCCATTATTTGCCTACTATCACTTGTTTTGGGTCTATCCACAAGTTGCTACCATCACTCTAGATTTTTGCATGCACTCCTTACATAATCTCACTATGTTTTATTCCTATGCATGTCAGTTATTTTAAACAATGGAACTGAACATGTAGAGCAAAAGAGACGAGCTTTGCATGGCAATAAAATTTCATGCAGACGTCGCTCCATGGTAGGCGCAAAGGCAGCCCCCCTCCACCCATTTCGGATTGTAATCGAGAGGAAGATATCAGTTCTGAGGGGGATTCAGAAGGAGAAGACCACTCCTATTTACCCCTTGAGGTCTTCTCTCTAACATGGCATGCTGATGTTGGGTATATCATGCATATGGTGCCTTGCATTGCTTACTTTATACATCAAATATGTCATCTGCTTAGTTTAGACATCCTTTGTGTGAATGCCATCTGTTTAGTTTATTCATCGTTTATGTGAATTATGCAACGCCATCTTGTTTAGCCAGGCATCATATATGTGAATTTTGCAATGCCATCCTGCTTAGTCAGTCATCTTATATGTGAATTATATCAGGCCATCCTTTTTTCGTTAGGTATTACATTTGTCAACAATGTTAGTACATTCAACTACTCTTCGTTTGCATTAGCCATTTGACACGATGATGGAAAATTCTGGAGTGAAAACAAGGTCTTTAGAGCAGACTATGCTATTTGACGAAGCGCATATCTCACTGGTTACAGATAGCTCCTCAGAGGAGGACTCAGAGATAGATGACCAGTCCTATTTCCCCCCCAAGGTGTATGCTGTAACTTGGCAGGGTTATGTTGCTCATATCGTGCGTATGGTGTCTTGCATTGCTATGTCATTTGGTTAGTTTAGACATGCTTTGTGTGAATGCCACCTGTTTAGTGTCTAATTACCATATATGTGAATTATCCATTGCCATCTTGTTGCAAGCCATTATATATGTGAATTATGCAATGCTATCTTGCTGCAAAGGCATTATATATGTGAATTATGCAATGCCATGCTACTTAGCCAATTATAATGTATGTGAATTATATCATGCTATCATTTTTTGTATTACGTGTTCCATTTGTCGACAACATTTGTATATTAAACTACTCTTCCTATGCATCGGCCATTTGAAGTGGCGATGGAAGTATCTGGAGTGAAAACAAGGTATTCAGAGCAGACAGTGCTACCTGCTGAAGCAAACATCTTGCTAGTTACACAGAGCTCCTCGGAGGAGGATTCAGAGAATGATGACAAGTCCTATTTCCCCCCCCTGAGGTCTATGCTCAAACTTGGCAGGGTTATATTACCCATGTCATTCATGTTGTCTTGCATTGCTTAGTTTTTACATCATAGATGGATTGCCATCTGCTTACTTGCTTACTATATAAATCATATATTTGAATTATATCATGCCATCATGTTTACATACACAGCATCTATCTGAATTATGGCATGGCAACCCATTTAATAAAGACATCATATAGTTATATCATCTCATCCTGTTTAGTGTTTAATATTTTGAATTATGTCATTCTATCCGTGAATTATATCACGCTATCATGTTTCCATAGGCGGCATGTATGTGAATTATTGCATGCCAACCTATTTAATAAACACATTATATAGTTATGTCATGTCATCCTGTTTACATAGTCATCATATTTTGAACTGTGTCTTTCCATCTTTCTTAGTTAGCCATCATAATGTGAAATTGCACCCTGCTATCCTATTTAGTTAGCCATCATATATGTGAAGTTGTGTCATGCTATCATGTTTGGTTAGACAACATAAATGTGAATTATTTCATGCCCTCTTTTATTCCCCACTATCCATTGCACCTGTCTATCATACAATATCTGTACTTTCAATTACTTTTCTTGTTTATCAGCCATTTGAATTGGAGAGGGTGATGGAAGTATCTAAGGGATTAACAACATGGTCTTCAGAAAAGATAGTGCTAGCAGTTGATGCAGATAGAACCACGGTTGTACTTGCCCAAGAACCAGCCCCACCACACATAACCCAGACTCTCGTAGATTGTACCCCTACCTAGTTGGACAAAGAACCAGCTACACCTATTCTAACCCCAACCCTGGCAGATAGTAACCCAGTTCCAGTTGACACAGCACCGTCTCCACCACTGTCGGCGTTCTGGGAACACGGGTACCTAGACTTACCTGCCTGCGGCCTACAGCGTGGCTCAAGGAGTGGCCCAGTACGACCCATCTACATCAACACAAGCTCAAGACCCTCGCGAGGGGCCAAGCCTTGCGTGGCGGACGACAGGAAGCTTCCTCAGGCGCAGCCTCGTCAGGCTGGCTCGCGAGGAGGCGGGGAGATCAAGGCGGGGTACCTCACGAGGTGCCCGTGATGCAAGCCATGATGACCGAAGCCAGGCGGGTGCCAGGCGGGCGCCGGCTGGCGCAGTTTCCTTGTTTCCTCTTCGGTGCAAAGGGGGCAAGCACAGGCCAAGGCATCAGGCAAAGGTTACCATTTCGGTGCAACAAGATCAAGACCAGCACAATGGCAGGATGGAGGTCATCGTGGATCCTAGGACGGCGTCATCATCAAAGCCTTTGGTAGGCGAACACCAACTTTAGTCAGGATAAGTGTACTAGATGTTCCCCTTCAAAATGGACGATTGTTAGAGCCCTTCCCGCTCAATATTTGGGAAGAGGACGAGGGCCTCGCTCTATAAATAGGACTAGCCATTCTCGAGGCAGGGGATCGACCAATCGAACCTTAGCCAGAACCACCCACGCCAACACAAGAACTCCTCCCCTCGCGAGGTTGTTCTTCCTTTATATTGTTCATCATCAGCCCCTGAGGCAATCCACACACCACACAATAGAGTAGAGTATTATACCATAATGGTGGCCTGAACCAGTATAAACCTTGCGTCCCTTGTGTTGTTCTTCGTGTAGCCTAGATCCTATGCGAGGCGACGAGACGTGAGCCGGTAGAGGAGTGATCTCCGTGCGCACCCCAGAGTTCGAACCTTAAGGGTCTGACGGAACCCGAAATCCAACATTTGGTGCGCCAGGTAGGGGTGTGCCAGAATCCTTTTTCCGCCGCCTCGCATTCCGTCGCGTCATCATCCTCATGTCCAGCGACCTGACGGGCAACCCCGACCCCTGGGTGGCCTGGCCCGCCCGCACCGGCCGCCCGCCCAGGGCGACCTCAACCTTGTGCCCCAGGCAGCCCACGCTCTGCAGGGCGCTGCGGGCTGCGGGCGACGCGGCAAGGCACCGCCTGCTCTCACGCCGCGGCAGGTGTGGTCAGCAGCAAGGGCTTCTAGCCACGCCGCAGCCACATCACCGTACACCCGACGTGAGCAGGCGAATTCAAGGGCCGCGCTCACGGTGGCCCGAGAACTACTACGATGCAGGCTGCTAGAGGGCGGCCATGACGTGCTGCTAGAGAGGTGGCAGAGCTCCCGGGCTCCGCCGCCTCGGGGGCTCATCCCTTATGTGCCCAGCTGCCATCCCAGGTCCAGGGCAGACCGTATGGAGGCCCCATACGCGCCCATGCAGCTCCGAGCGGGTTCCAAGGCCTCCCCAGCGCTAACCTGGCCGTCAGCGCCGGGCGACCAGCAGTGCCGGCTCCGCCTCCGACCGGCGAAGGGGCACTCGCTGCAGCCCATGGCCCTGGCGGGCCGCCATGCTACCACCCCCAAGACAGCACTTCGAGCAGGACTTCGTGGCACGTGGCGCACTACAACGAGGCATTCGGGGTGGCGGCCCCGGAAGCTTATGTGCTCCACATGGTAGATCAAGGGCGCGCACTGGAAGAAGACCATGGCTCGTTCCTTTGCCCAGGCTGGGGGGATGAGACGCCGGAAGCTGAGCTCTTTCGGGAACCCTAGGAGAGCCTCGACGACTGCGCTGGTGGCAGCAACTATCGGGTACTGGTAATTCCTCACGAGAAAGCTTACGCTAACCATGGGTCACAGGAGGTATAGGTCGTCGCGGCAGATGGCTGTCCCAATCCAGCAGCTTCCTACCTCTCAGGAGGAGGGCACCGGGGGCTGCCGAAGAGGGGCCGAGATCCGGCCTCACCCCCGCGGCGCTCGGAGCAAGGCGTCCTCAGGAGGTAGGCCCTCTGCCGGGGAGGTGCCCCAGGGCCTGCCCCCGGCAGAGGACCCGTGGTCGTCGGGGGAACCGCTGGCGACCGCTCTATCCCATCGGCGGCATCCTCGGTCTCCGGCCGTTGTCGATGGCAATAGAGTGCGGCGCAAGGCGGGGCCCTCGTCTGGCAATATGAAGCAAGACCGGTACCTGTGAAGAAGACCGAGTGCCTGTGAAGCTCGCCGCCCCGTGACACTCTCACATAATAATGAGTGGGGCTGTACACACCCCGGAGTCTCCAGAGATCCGCCCTCGGGCCTCGGGGGCTCCCGCCCATGCCTAGTGGTAGCACTTCGCTCCGCGCTGGTGAGAAGACATCGAAGACTAGACTAGGTGTCGGACACAGCTTTTTTGCTTTTCTGCCTTTCTCTTGGTTGTCGAGTTTCCTCGGTTTGAATTTAAGTTGGATTTGAGCTTGAGACTTGCGTGCGTTCGGGGAAGGGGTGTTTAGTCTCGTTCGAGCAATCTCTCGCGTTCTAGTTACCGCTTTGCGTCCAATCAGCATCAGCTGCCTCCCCTCGCGGGCCCCTCGCGAGTCGGGCCAGGCCAGGCACGTGTGCAGCCCGGACTGCTTTCACTGCGCCCTCTCAAGAGGTTCTCATCACAGGATCAGTGGGTCCACTCAGGAGACATTCAGGGCACTGCGACCCCCGCAGGATTGCTCAGGACCCGTCCAGGCCAAAGGTAAACAAGTCAACTGCCCCATCGTAGGGCCAATGGCTCATCATAAGCGTGCATGCAGCGTTATGTCTACAAGGACGCCAACCGCAAACCTTTACACGAGGGGCTCCCCCTCCCAAAATGCTCTTACAACCTTCAGGGCCAAGCCCGACTGTTTTCGCGCAGGGTAAATAGCGGAGGAGACACGCATCAATTAGACAAATCCCCCAATGCATCTTCAGGGGCACCTCCAAGGTCATCACTGGCGTCGCTGGCCTCACCATCACCCACGCCGTCGCCGTTATCGGCATCCGGATCGTCCACCACGCTGCCTTCTTCGGTAGCCACGACCGCGCTGTCGTCATCAGTGGTGAAGGCCCTAACAAGGGCGTCCACGTTGTCTTCCACCCACTGCGCCAGATCACCCCGGATGGCCACGGGCACCAGTGCGATGGCGGCATCGAAATCAAAGTGGGGGTCCCTGTCCTGATGATAACTGAAGACGCGAGAGAAAGCGCGTCCAAGCAGGGCACGACTCCTCTCCTCAACAAGCCCGTCGGCCCTGCCCGACCGAGTCTCCAGCTGTGTCACCACATCTGTGAAGAACCAAAGGTTGCTGGCCTAGTTAATCACATGGGGCTCCTCAACGGACCTCACAGATGTTGCCCAAGGCCGTGTTACCCTTTCCCGGAGCGCGCGGAGCATGGGGCCATGCACGTGCTCCAAAGTCTGCCGCTGACGTATCTCGTCCTCGTTCCTCCGTGCAACAGCCTCAGCCTCATCAAGGGAAGAAGCCAGCTCCGTCTGCGCTGCGCCAAGGGCGGCCCCAGAGGCGTCCACACGCCGTGTCACTTCATTCAGCTTGGCCCTAAGGGCAGCGGTCCTGCCCTCCGCTTCGGCCCTGATTAGCTCCAGCCTTCCTCCGTACTCGCGTTCAAGATTCGAGCGAGCCTCCGCCATGCGACGGTCAACCTCCTCTTGGACTCGGGCTTCCCGCGTAGTGACATCATCCTCCTCCTAAGTCATGAGGCACTCCCTCGTCTCCAACTGCTCGAGGTCAAGGATGCGCTCAGCGGCCTCCAGCGTCAGATCCTCCTCACGCCTCTGGAGATCCGCCTGGTCGACGGAAGCCCCCTTCAGTGACACAAGAGCCGCCTGACGCAGTTGCACTTGCTGCTCTAGGGAGTTGCTCCAGGCTTGGAGCTCCCACGCGCACTCCTCTACAGCCTTGCACCATCGGTCTGCCTCCCGCGCCTCCTTGACGGCTTGGGAGCAGGCCTCCCACGAAGCCGCCAGCGATGATTCGGCCTTCGCGTTTTTAAGGTCACGCTGATGACGTGCAAGGGCGACGGCTACCTTCAGCTTCCGCCTCTCCTCAGCAAGGCACAGGCCTTCGGCCTCAAGGCGTGCATCCTCACCAGCAAGCTCCGCGCCAAGCTGGCTCACTGCATCAGCCGCCCTCTAAAGAAACTCTTGGCGAAGGGTGCGGCGCTCCCGAGCGCGCCCGAGCACGTCTCCGGTGTCATCCTCCGCTGCTGGTGAACGCGGAGGGCCCTGAGGCGGCGTGCCCCCTTCCCGTGAGGGGCTGGGGGCTGGCGCCCCAGCAATCGCCGGATGGACCCTGCCAGGAATCCAACCTGGCACCGGTCCACTCCCAGAAGTGGAACTGAAGACCGACCTCAGCCAGTCACCATCCACGACCAAGGGAGGAGCTCGGGGCAGGCAGGCTGTGCCCCAGGAGATCTCGCGAAGGAAGGGCATGAGGTGCGCAGGATCAAGATGCTCCGTTGGACGGCTCACTTCTCCGACCAGCCCCATGGCAAGAGCGGTACTCGATCTCGGGGTGCTCAAAATCGGTGGAGAGGGCGAAGCTTTAGGGGGTGGCTCCTCAGCCGCCTCCATGAACTCGGCGGGAAGGGCCCTGAAAGGCAATGGTCAGCTGAAGCAACGGGAAAGTAAGGGACCAAGAAAGGAGGAGACTTACTCGTCGATGGCAAAGTACTTCCTGCGCTTCAATTGGCGGCAAGGGTAATCATCACCACCCAAGGTTTCCTTCCTCTTTCGGAGGGCCTCGAAGTCTACGCGGAAGCGGCCAAGGCGCTCGACGCAAGGGTCTGCCTGTGGCATGGAGGAGGCGTCAGGGTGATCAGCGCAAGGGGAATCGGCCTGGAGAACGCCACCAGGCGCCGCCTCATGAGCAACGGCCGGGGCCTCAGAAGCCCCAGCCTCAGGAGCCGAAGGCCGCGACTCCTTGCTTGCCGCTGCTCCAGAACAGGCTTCGGGAGATGCCACCTTTGGGGCCCCGCGCGGCGGCAGCCTCTCGACATCACCCCCTTCGGCTCCCGGTGGTTCTCGTCTCCCTGCTCCATCACCTGAGACAGAGCCGCTTGGGGCGACTGGAAGGGCAATCACAACGACGGGATTCTCGCGGGGCCCCGTGAGGCCAGCCAGGCACAGCCCCCACTCGTCAAAGCTGGGCATCTGCCTCACAAAATCGGCCCTGCCCGAGCAGAGATACAAGAGGGCACCACCCTGTTGAAGGCTTCCTGGGGAAGGATCGCCAGTCAGGACCTTGAGCACTGTCCTCAGCGCTTCAGGCGCCAGGTCCTCCTGAAGCCGCATGC